>NW_004797572.1:614958-616832 GCF_000002075.1 Aplysia californica | reverse complement strand
CTTCTTTCGATTTTATAATTTTGATGAGCGGCTGATTTCTCTACAACGCCACACTTTTAGATTATACAGAAGGCGGGAAGCCTCAACTCTGCCTACTAGAGCACTAGAGCCATCGTGGACTGAGTGGTATTCATAGCAGTGTCCCGACAAAAAGACGACAAATCCCCTCCCCCCCAATCCCCACTCTATTGGAATCGAACTCCCGTTTATTGCATGCAGCGTTTGGGATTGAGTCTGGCGATTACAGCATACTGCACCCTCTTGAAAAAAAAAATCAGTGTAGGCCTACCGACGAAGTCAAACAAAATTAAAAGCAACACTCAGATAGCGACGCTTGGCCATATAGACGATCGTTTAATTTGTGTATAATCACCGCCAGCCCATGTTGTCAAACTATGGCATTTAAATGTAAATTAGTAAATTTTCCCCCTCTCATGTAATGCGTCATGTTTTGGGTAAAAAGAAACTTCGCCCCCCCCCCAACTTCCCCCATTATAAAAAGATATATTTTTCGAGCATGACTTCACAGCGACCAAATTATTGTGATCAAACCATAGACTTGTATCTTAATATCCTAGAACGTGCACTCTGACGTATTTCTGGTTCATCGTGGAGCGCACTTTTTAATTCTACACATTTAAGCCAAATGACGAGCATGGTGGGGGAGGGGGGGGGGGGAGTTCTACACACTCACCTACAGAGAAACTGTTGTGATGCACTTCATCTGCACGTACTACTGCGGCCAATGGTACGTGGGCTTCGCAACGAAGTTTTAGAGAGATTGAAGAGTGGCGACCATGACAGTGTGCGATCTAGGAGTACAACTCAATGGCTTGCTTACTTTACTTTGTCCTTCTTCTTGTACCATCGAGGGCATCAAAAGTAGAAAGAGCTTTCTGTCTCTAGCAAGCTGGATGGCCTGGCTGGGTTGGAGGTGATTGTGTGTTTTTAGGGTATCCTTCACACCCACGATCCAGGTCTTCCTTGGTCTTCCTTTTGCCTTGTACCCTGATATTCTTTTGTAGTACGCTTTACTGGCAAGCTGTTGAGGTGTCATACGCGTCAGAAGTCCAAACCACCTGACTGTTTGGCTCGGAATGTTGTGGAGGACAGGTGTTGTTTCTATCATTTCTCTGACCCTGCTGTTTCCAATCATGTCCCATCTGGTTTTGTTGACGCCTCTCATGAGATATCTCATCTTACATGTGGTTATCTTGCGTTCCAGACGTATGGTCAAGTTCCATGTTTGGCATTGATAGGTCAAGGCGGAGATGACGATAAAGTCAAAGAGCTTGGCTTTGGTCCCAATGGGGATGTTAGGATGCTTGAAGAGTGGGGCAAGCTGGTAGCAATTCTATGGCACTATGCCTAATTAAGACCCCGGATGAGCGTACTTGGTCAAATAAGTACCGAATGGAGGGCTAAAATTGACTTTCACCACTCATTACTCGCCTCAACGCTGTCAAACTCTAGCATCGAAAGTTGAATGAACTGGCTAACTTTCCCCGTCTTGTTTTCTATATCCGCTAAAAGGGTTGTTTCGTTTCCATTTCGTATATGCAGAAAGAAGTGCCTAAGAAATTATCCATTTCTGAGTAGTAAAGTATTCTGTTTGGAGAAAAGCCATTTCACAAAAAAGTAGAGGGACGAATTTTGATTACCTAACTCAAAATTTACCTTTCTACTCCAGCTAGCAGCCTTTGGTGCAGTGGCTAGGCACATTTTACACCCATGTGCCAGTTCAGTGATCTCCTGTTCCTGCTTAGAATAATTAATTATGTAGCCTATGTCTCCTAAAGTTTTTTCCTGTCCCTGTCCTATGTAGTATATCGTCCTGCTTACCTCAGGAGGGCCCTGAGTCAAAGCAGCCTCTC
>NW_004797572.1:602081-613826 GCF_000002075.1 Aplysia californica | reverse complement strand
GCACATTGTTTAGCCCTGAAGAGAGGTCTTATGTGTCAATGGATTTGAAAAAAAGAAAAGAAAGTATAACAAAACAGATTAGATCTAGATCTACATAGTGCTAAGTTCATTCAGAATTTAGAGGAAGGATACAGAGTATCGTGGAAGGAAAAGAAATCAAATGAGGTAGTGCTTGATGAAGCCCACGCAGGACGCTCGCTGTGAAAAACAACCAGGAAACGACAAATGCAGTTTTTTGGGACACCTGAATAGACTTTAGGGTCTTGAACATCTAGCTCTCACCTGCATAATTGAAGGCAAGCGAGGCAGAGGTAGGCCCAGAGCAACCTACTTGGGGAACCTGAACAAGTGAGTGACAGGGAAAGATCAGGGAAACTTGGCTTTTTTAAGAGCATTGGAGCAAGGGAATGAATGCAGAACCATGATCGCCGATGTCTGTCGCAGATCTGGCACTGGATGATGATGATGATGATGATGATGATGATGATGATGATGATGATGATGATGATACAGAGACGTAAAAGACGTGTGTGCCTTATTATTCAATGTCATCCTTAAAAATAAGACCAAGGCATCATTATTATTCTGTCAAACAGGCTTTTAAAAAAAGGGGGAGAGAAGAGAATTTTTTATCATGCACTAGTGACCAAAAGCATCAGAGGAATGAGGAATTAGCTTTGTGACCGAAAACTGGAGACTGATGCATGGTCTTTCAATCTTCATGTTTGACATAAAACCTTACTGCAGAGTTAGAGAGAAAGATACAGGCAACAGAAATGAGATGGTTTCGAAGATTTTTGGGCATCTTCTTCAGATATCATGATACAAATGAGGAAGGGAGGAACAGAATCAGGCGTGCCGTTGGGCCCCATGAAGAACTTCAGACCACTGAAAAACAAAAAAAAAACAACAAAAAAACCCAACAACAACCGCAAACAGAGATGATTTGGGCACACAACATGATCAACAGGACTTGGAAAGATGATCCTACAGGGCACTGTATAAGGAGGGAGAAGGAAATGCAGACAGAAAAATAAATAGATGGGAAGACAACATAACGGAAAGGACAGATAAAGCCATTCGAAAGGCTGAAAATAGAGAAGGATGGAGAAAAGTGGTTGCCCAATCATCCTTGATGTCACCACGGTCATCTATACTGAGGGATAAAGTTCTTTTTTTCTGATTTTGGAGCCGATATTTATAGGTTACGTAAAATGTACCAATGTCTAATTCATCATGACCGACAAAGCCTCCAAAATCACACTACCGAACTCAACAACACCTGTGAGAAATTCAACATGAAAATAAGCACATCAAAAACAGAAGTCATGAAAGTGAGCCGAAACCATAGTCCCCTGAAAATCTATGTAAATAGTAAACAACTGAAACAGGTGAAAGAGTTTAAATATCTTGGCAGCACTTTTTCTGAAAACGGGTCCATAGACAGAGAAATAGAAATGCGAACTAAAAAAAGCCAACGCTGTCACCTACCAGCTCGCACCCCTTCTATCTCATCCAAACATCTCCATGGACACAAAGAGTCAGCTTATCGTCTCAACATTCATACCAACATTATGTTATCAGTGCCAGACCTGGACCTTAAGAAAAACCCATGAAAGCAAAATCACCGCATGCGAAATTAAATGTCTCCGCAAAACCCTAAACATCACAAGACGAGACAGGCAGAAAAATGAAGAAGTAAGAGCAACTATCGGCACTGAGTCCTGCCTGCGTTACATAGAAAGACAGAGGATAAAATTAAAATGGTTTGGCCACCTGTTGCGCATGTCACCTGACCAGCTAGCCTTGAGAGCCTACAAAACCAAGCACCCAGGCTATAAAGGAAGAGGAAGGCCACGCAAAATGTGGATCGAGGGTGTCAAGGAAACCCTAAGAAAACATAACATCACAGCTGAAAGAGCTGCGGAGCTGGCCTACCATATGACACTGCTTCTCCCCTCGACGCTTAACGGCAACAGAGGATGAAAAAGTAAGTAAGTAAGTACGTAAAATATACTGAAAGGGTGCAAATTGTTATTTTTCAAGAAAAAAAGAAATAAGAGAAACCCAACGAGAAAAAGAGGAATTGTTTAGTCGGTGGTGGTGGTGGTGACGATGATGTTGATGATGATGATGATGATGATGATGATGATGATGATGATGATGATGATGATGATGATGATGATGATATATATTTTTTGGGGAAATACAACAAGGTCTTAACTGTTTTAATACCTTCTTTATACAATGATGATGATGATGATGATGATGATGATGATGATGATGATGATGATGATGATGGTGATGATGATGATGCTAAAAGGGATAAAGTTCAATTTCAATAGTGATCCACGAAAGAAAGCAATCATGTTATTAGGAAATGAAAGTGAATTTCAAATTAATGTATTTTTTCCCAATGCACCCCCATAAATTACGATAAAAAAATCTAAGGAAAATAAGAAGATGAACAGATGGAAAACTGTTCTGTAAGGGTTTTGCCTTTTTTTTCTTAGTACGTTTGCACAACTATTAATTTGATACAATTATATGTATTGCATTTGATGAAACTAAACGGCGAAACTATAATGTTTCGGGTGAAATATTATAATAAAACGAATTACAATTTTAGTTAACTCATGTCTGTCTGGGAGTGATCTCCCTTCTAAGAGCTCTTTTGACCGGTTTCGTTTGTTTCGGTATGGGGAATGTTCATGCAAAGGTAAACTCTCCTCAATGTCAAACGAAAATTTTAATTCACAGCAGGTTTGGCAGACTTTGAAGAGCAAATCTTTCGCTGAAATCCTTTTAAGGTTTTGCATTGTCTAGGGGTAGTAGTGTTTTCAGGATCACATTTCTGTCTCAGCAAAATGGTACGATGTTTCGTGCAAGCAGCTTCGAGTTGTCTTGAATTTAGAATCGCCAGTGGCAGTGCGTTTGTGATTGGTGGAGTTTCGTTAGGGGGTTGGGTAGGCTACTGAACTGGGCCTACTTGGACAGAGTCATTTTATCAGTGTTATGTACAGTCGAACATGCTCAGAAAGTCATCTGTCCAAGACAGTCACTTCCCTCTTGGCCTCTCACCTGAGAATAGCACAACAATCATTGTAGGCGTAGGCTTCTCACCCGGGGTGAGAGGTCTGAGAGGAGGGCGAGCCTTTTTTTGGGCTATTCTCACCCGGTGTGCGTTCACCGTGATAACCAGTGAAATCCACAGAATTCTACTCTTTTTATTGAATTGTGTGGTGTAAACAAACGTTCCAGCGCTCTTGTGATGAAAGCGAGCAATTTTGTCTGCGGGCATTGAAAGAGAGAGAGAAGGAGTAGCCTAGATCTAACGAGAACTTCTGGACAAAACAAAATGGTGACCGGCGTAGTTCGGCTCGATTCGAAAAGTGAAATAGCAGTAGCATCTTTGTAGACATTCAAATTAGTTTACTTTTGAGACAATAACATCTTTTTTTTTCTATTTTTTGTCAATTTGATCATCCACACCGATAGACAGTACACATTCAAAATTAGGAAAAAAACAGGTCTTGTTTCACACCGAGTGAGAATAGCCAACGCTTCCCTCTTAGTGTTTTTTTTTACAATATTAATGGCATTTTAAGTTCAAAACGTCCACCTGTCGTCTGAGAAGACCTAACTGTATACTCTTCGACTCAATGATAGTGGGCCTTTGTCTTTGATAATTTCTACTGTTAGGTATGACTGGGGACTCTATAATAATGTGCATTATTTGTACGGAGTGGCTAGCCGCTAGCCTAGCCGTTTAGAGTTTAGCGATACTTAAGTATGACTAGCCTGCCAGTCTAGCTGTACTTAGGTTACTATTGACCGAAACCTGTTGAGTACACAGAGGTCTCTTAAGTAATTATTCAGGTTTAAAATACAGTCGATCCTGCCAAAACGGAAACCTGTGTAAAATGGAAACCAGTCTGAACGGAATCTCCCCGCTCCCCCCTTGATATTTCCTCTTTAATTATCTGTGTAAAAAACGAATACCTGTCCCACGTGGAAACGGAAAGAAAAATCCGCTCCTTTTACCTGTCTAAGACGGAAAATGTGTTACCCGTTCCGTCCTGATTTTAAATAAAACTCGCAAGTTTGGTTCCGTCCGCTGGTGCTAAACTTAACAATATGCTGCCGAGTGAGGAAGGGGAGTTGAGGTGCAATTTGAGGGTAAATGTTACCTCATCTATGTGAGCCCTGAGCGATGAAGATGGTCAGGATTTTGTAGGTGTGAAATCTCACGAGTGCCAGTGAAAGTGCTCCAGTGGCGCTCCAGCACGGAAACTTTAATTGGTAGCCAGAGGCCTGAGGTGTGAAATTAGTTTGACCAATGCCTGCCGCCCTGATTGTACAGCCAGCCGAGAAAAGAGTTCCTGGAATCGTTGTAACATGGCATTGAGGGGTGGCATTGGCTGACTGTGCTTATTACACTGGTGGGTGGAGCTAAGGGTGGAAGCAAAGGAGATGTTCAAACGTTTCTGTTTTTAATAGATGAAACTGTTGTCCTATGAAATGCAAATGGTGGTAATTTGATAAATAAGACTGACGCATGTCATTATTAGAGAGTATAGCAGCAGAGAGGTGTGAAGTTTTGACCTCTTGTGATTGCTTGGCGACCGGACAAGCGACCCTTGATCTCACCGGCTGGGTCTTTGAACCTCCCCGCCCCATCTCCCCACTAAATTCCCCTGTCTAAGGTGGAAAATGTTTAAGACTCTTGAATTTTTTTCTGGCTCCCTTGCGATTCCGTCTTACACAGGTTTGACTGTACATGCATGTCAGTGAGTAAGGCCTCTTTTGGTTTTGTCTGAAATACACTTTAGGTGTTGCAACCTAAAATTTGATTTACAATTTAGTGCTTTTTGTTTTTTGTCAGTCTAAATATCATTATTAAGTACGGCTAGCTTGCTAGTCTGTCCATCCTTAAGTACGGGCCGTCTAGCCGTACTTACGCTAGCCTGCCAGTCTAGCCGTCAAGTACGGCTAGTCTCTTCCACATTTGTGTAGCCTAATCATTAGTATTGGACTCTTTGATTATGAAATGAATCAAAATGAGACGTCAAGTGTAGAGTGCAGATGTCCTGGCCTAGGTCCAAATTTTTAGTAGGAAACACTTTAGTTTGGAGACTGTTAAGAGGTGCCACTGCCACTTGATTGATGTTATTTAACGCTTTCAGTATTATTGGAAAGGAACTGTACCTTTAAAAAAATTGAGAGAATAGTAAATTTTAAGGTATTATTTTACTTAATTAAAGGACCCGTCTCAAGTCCAGGTTCCATCATGTGTAGGGGCCTACCTATTTATTATTTTCTAGTTTAGTCTGTTGAACATGAATATATATATATATATATAATACTGACTTCATCATTTCCACCACGAATAATTACTTATTACAGTCCATGCCGGCTGTAAGCACGCCGGCCTTAAGCACGTTTCAGACTCAAGCACGCTAAACGGCTCTTACCGAATTTTTGCTATATAAATTACACGCCTATAAGCACGGTAACTTCGGCTTCAAGCACGCTTCATTTACAAGACAGTCAATATTTTCATGATGACCCATCGAAGTTCGAACACAGTTTACACTGCAGCAGTGGAGTGTGTCAAGAGAAACACAAAGAATGCAAGTGATGGACACACACACTCATACGGGCGGAGAGGAAGGCAGAGAGATGCACACAGCTGTGCGCGCGGACATAGGATCTATCCTAGGCCTAGTGCAAAGCTACACACGACCCAAAAAAACAAAACAAAGATTTTACCTTTGACCCTCGCTATCCATTAATCCTGATTGTGTATCACGCGCGAGGTGGGATGAAGGCGGTGGTATGAGTGGCACAGCGGGCAGTGGTAGGCACAGGCAGTGTGTTACAGTAGGCCTAGTGTGCTGTATCGTGACTGGCCGTCTAAATTAAGTTTTCATTTCCCATTCGACCACAAAACAAAAACAAACAAGCGAACAAACACTACCATGGTGGGTGTCTAAATAACAGTGCACACTTTTGCGGGACCGCTATAGGCCTACTTACAAACAAAGGGAAATAGCACGGGAAATTTCCTACATGAAAATCTCTGGATTATGTCTACTTCACACTTAAGCACGCTTCGGCTTTAAGCACGCTTAAGCTTTCTCCTGATGACCGTGCTTAAAGCCGGCATGGACTGTACTTAAATGAGTTGCTGATGGTTTTTGTACGAACCAATATATTCTCTTGTTTTTAGCAATGGAGTTGGGGGGGGGGGTGTCTCATAGAGTCATACCCCCTCTAACCGAACAGAAATCTGAAGGGTTTCAGGGGGCATGCCCTATGTATTGCTCCATAATTTTGATGTTTTGCAATTAGGTTTGATACTTTCTTGAAAACGATTGATGTGGGATAGTATTAGTGGCCATACCGTAAAATATTGTGTTCTGGAGCAAAAAAATAAGGCAGTTTAGCCCTCAAAACAGAGCATATATATCTGTGTACGGGTGTGAGAGTAAAATTTCCTAAAATTCTAAATTGATCAAGGACATTCCTTCAAAGTAAAGTTGCAGTTCATTGTCATATCATCAGCAGTATATTAAGTCTCCTAAATCATGCTGTGTATGATGCTGGTAATCTCAAACAGCCCAAAAGGTTTGGGAATAGCTTCCAAACATTCCCACATTTACTTTTACAGTCTTCAGGTTGGGAAGCAAGGTTTCACAGGCCATGATAAGTTGTATTTTTATTATTCTCTCTGTAGATCTTTGGCCTTGACTAAACTGCATCACAAGAATTAAAAAAAAAAAGAATTTGGAATGGATTAGATCCTTAAAAGTGCACCGTAAATACGACAATGTGTCACTTGAATATTGGCTTTGCAAGTAAGATTCATTTCGGGCAAATGAAAATTGTAAAAACCACTGGTCTGAAGCTGAAGGTGGTTTGTAGTGTTTGGTTTTTGCAATGCATCTTTCTTACAATCTGAGATTATAAGTGAATTTTTGCTATTTCCTCCTCAGGCTCCTACTGAGCCAGAGCTGAAAGGAGTCAAGACTTCGGTACGTCTCGATTTCTTACGTCCACTCTAAAAAAATGATGTGCTGTATTTGTATATTATTACATGTTATAATTTTAAAAGTTTGTTGAGGTAATGCTTTAAATCAGTGAAGTAATAGAGGGAAAAGAATTTTATTGCTTATTGCTAATGATTATTTGATAATTTAATTTTCACCAAAAACTAAATTCTGCTTACTTCAATATATATATACTTAGTTGCTGAGTGATAGTTTCTAGTGAATTATTAAAGCTATCTTTATGATGATTATTAAATGGGTTTTATTCTTGAAGGGAAATTTCATGGAAATGACCTGATAAAATGAATGAATGCTATATATATTAAAAAAAAGGAGGAATCTAGCATGAATTATTTTGATGCCTTACTTGTGGGATTGTTGTAATACAGTAAATGTATAATTTGTATCTTAACTTTTAATGGTACATGTATAATATCATCTGACAGCTGTTCAGATGTACTTAGCCAAAACTTTGAAATTAAATTTTTTTTTTCAGATTCTTAATTTTTGGTATCAGTTGCATGTTTACGAAATATTTGGTTGGAATTCAAATTCTGAATCGTCTGCACGCTACTAAAAATGTATGAAGCCCAGAAAGCAAAATTTTACAGGAAATGAAAACAGATTCATTGTTTTAATAATTGTACGTAAATGATATGCATTTCGACACTCTGAATTTGAATTTTGACTTAATATTTCTTGAGCACATAAAACCCAATATTATGTGTCAATAAATTGCAATAAAAGGATTTTCCTAACTTCTGGGCTTAGCACATTTAAGAGCTGGCCGATGAAATGTTAAAAAAAGCAAGAAAACATAATCTAGAGGTACAATTTGTAAAAGAACTGAAAGTTTTTTCCTCTCTCCTTAAACATTTTTCTTTCTGAGTTTATGGCATTTAAACAGCTTGCTGACTATTTGTTATTCATGTTCGTTTGTTTTTTTTTTAGTGCAAAGTGAAATCTTGATAACTTATCTATGATCCCACTCTTTTATTTGCAGTCAGCTCCAGCTGCAAAGAAGGATGATATTTTTGTCAAGTTTGACAAATTACCAGTGAGTAGCATCTCTGTCATTATGTTTTAGTTTTAGTTATGAGACAGATACGCCAAGATCAGAGCATCATCGTGATATTTTACATGGTATGGTTAGAAAATTTGCCATGGATTAATTTTATGTGTGTCTGTTCATTAGTGTATTAAGTGTGTTTAACCCTTTGAGCCATGACTTCCTGAGGCTACTGTACCTCTCTGCCTGAGCTCCTGAGCGATATATTACTAACATTCATATGATCGTCAAAATCACATTCCATATCCCACTCAGGGTAGTCCTTGTCATTACTTAGCATCTAATTCTGATATATATTACTAACATTCATATGATCGTCAGAATCACATTCCGTATCCCTCTCAGGGTAGTCCTTGTCATTACTCAGCATCTTATTCAGAAAGATCATCAAAATAATCAATAAATGTTCTGTGTCGGAAAGGCTGTTTTCCATATGTGTTTTGTCTCAGGTGGGCCGGGTCGGGGTGGGGTCTTGCTCAGTGGTGTACTGGTGGCTAGGCACATGAGCAGTTTTACTCGCCACCTGTGTACCATGGCAAAGGCACAAAGGGTTGAATGCATCATAAATCAGTGCATGAAAAAGTGCATTCAAAACTAAATTTATGTGTGTATGATGTAAATGTCAAAACATTTATTTACGTGACTTGTATATATGTTATACCCTTATTTTGATTTATGAGAAACAGTTCTTCAAATGAAATTAATATTAAAAACCTAATAGTTTAAAGTACCATTTCCATTGTTTTGAGAAAGTTGCAGAATTGAAAATTTGTCATTCTGTAATTTGTTAATATTATTATTCTTTCAGATTTTTTTGTTGTCTCTTGTGATAGATATATCATTGAAAGATTTATTCTTCAGTGTAATATGTACCTTTTACATGTCTTTGTTTTATGTCCTTAATTTTGATGATTTTGGCTCAATACAATTTTGTCAGAATATTGCCTTTGTTGTTATAGACATCTTCATGATTTTTAAAATCTAAAGATAAAGAATTATTGTAAACAGAAAATGGAATACTTAAAATTGCCTGAAGATTGTTAAGTCATAATATGTACAGGTACATCTGGGTCTATATCAAAGGTTTTCCTGTGCCACCACATATACACTTCTTTTTTCTTACGTATAGCATAAATGTTTTTTGCTGATAATCAGAAAAAGATGGACGGATTTCAGTCAGTTTCTTGAAGGATATGATAAAGGGGAAGAGGAGGGGATTTTTATTTGTAGGTGGACAGTTCTCTTAGTGTAGTTATCGACTTGCGTTCCGCATGTCAATCTGCCATTGATGTCCAACAGGTTCGTGTTCAAAGAGTTGTTGTTGATGGCCTCACACGAACCAAAGATGACATTATCATCAAAGAAGTCAAACCACTTTTAAGTGCCAAAACATTTGATGAGGTAGGTTTTGGTTCTAGTTTTTATTGCAGGTTTTGTTTTATCAATCACATTTGGGGGGGGGGGGGGGGGGGGGTAAGATTTCTGTTTCTTCAATTCATATGTATTACATTGGTCTTTGTTTTTTAAAAGCTATGTTACTAGTTGATTCTGCTTACCGATACTCTGTTATGTGATTGTGTATAGCTTCTGAATCGATCGTAGCCATTTGTAAACTTGTAAAGTACCTGGTTAAATTCCACTGGGGCAACTTCATTTGAATAAGGATTTTTGTTTTTGAGTGATCAATTAAATCTGAATGGTACTGTCGAAACATGGCAATCTTGTGGAATAATTGTAAAAGTGTATGGAAAAACCCTGGTTTTGAAATATAATTATTACCCTTGACGTTGATGAAAGTGTTACTGATATGAGGGAAGTTCTCATACGTGATTTATATGAAACACAAAGTAATAATGCCTTTTTTATTGAATGAAAATAAAGTTTAAATTTGTTCTTAATTTTGGTGCAATATTAATTTGTATTCGTAGTGAATTTCTGTTTGCAGTTGGAAAGGAACATAATTTTGGCTGATTATATAGTTTTTGTTTTCAGCTGCCAGATATCCATTATTTCATTTTAGATTCTTAGTTTTCAGCCATGTATTGACCTCCTGTGATAGAAGCAAAATCATTTCTTTGAAAGGTAATATTTTACACCTTTCTTGGAAATTGACCAAAATGGCTGTTACTATAAATGTTCAGCTTCCTTGTGTAAAAGTAAAACTAGACTTGATTTTTAAATAAAAAAGCGTTGTGTCTAAATATTATAATAAGATAAATGTACAGTATTTGGTTATAACGTCCATTTTCTAAATTCCCAGCTGGTGCAGCTCAGCTACAATGCCAAAGTCAAGATGGAGAGGCTTGGCCTCTTCAAAAATGTCGTCATTGCCTTTGACGTTAGCAAAGGTAAGTGTGTGATGAAGATCGATAACTGAACTGCTAGTGATCAGGGCTGAGAATTGTCCTCCTAAATGCGGAATTCCGCTCAATGCAACACCGCTGTCCGCTCATCCGAAAGCCTCTTCCGCCTTTTTTCCGAGTTTCGTATTATAATAATATTGTGGTAAGAATAGAAAAACGAATTGAATAAAAGACGATAATAATTTTAGAAGTTTTTCTGCTTGCTAGAAGAAACCGAGGTGCGTGCGCATCCGTGTATCGGCCGATACCGTTCAATCGAGTGCTTTTTATTTTTCTTCATTACTGGTAGAGTCGCATTCAATTGTGACAATCGAGTACCGGTATTTACGTGGAGAACTCTGGTGACTTTCAGCCTTTTTTGTGGTGAGTCATTCTCAGCCCTGAGTGATATACCCTTGCATATAGAATTCTGGACCTTTTTATGAATTAGCTGGTGAGCGAAAGGGCGAATACTATTTTGAAACTGCTGTGTAAGTTCCTACATTTCACGTGATTAATAGTTTTATTACTTTTTTCTCAATGAAATTGATGCCTGCCTTTCTTGAGACACGGGATGGTGGAATAACTCTCAGAGACTTGGAAGAAGAACTGAAATTTTAAAGTATATGGAGTAGATAGTTGGCAAAATGTTTGGAGTGATTTGCTTCTTCTTTTCTATCAAACATCTGTTATCCTTATCACTTCTCCTTTTTTTACGTTTGTTTCTCTCTTGTTTCACCAGTATTTTTTGGCACTTATATGACATTATTGTGTTGCAATGGCAGTAGAACTCTAACTAAAGTAAAAAAAAACAAAAAACCCCCCAAAAGAGTATATGATATAATGTGACTTTTTTTATGGGCATCGTGATTTATGTTTTTTACTCAGGTTAATTTTTTTCCCCAGACAAGAGAGAAAATGGTTATGAGGTGCTGTTTGAGGTCAGTGAGTTCAGGAGGGTGAGGTCTGGCGGAATCCACACAGAAATCTCCAACAATGATGGCAGCCTTGTAAGTGAATAGAGCTATTCCTCTATTTGTATGTTGACTTTCCAAGGCCGAGCCAAGGAAGAGTTTAGTCTTCATGTCGATGGAACCTTTTTTTGACTTTCTTTACTGTCAGTCAGTGGGTGGTTGGCGGGTTCTCTGGTGTGGTTTGGTCCTTCTTTCCTATCAAGCATCTATTGTCTTTATCTCCTCTCCTTTTTTCTGTTTGTAACACCTCTAAATCTTCTAGCGCTCATAGCCCTTATGCAGCTGCGAGCGCCGTAAAACCTCTACTA
>NW_004797572.1:600075-601981 GCF_000002075.1 Aplysia californica | reverse complement strand
TTACTCTGTTTATATTTAGTTTTTATAAAAATATTTTAAAAAAAATTTGAAGTAAAAGCGTCAGGATTAACTTTTAATACTTTTTTTCTTGCACCACTAAACTCTGTTGGGGATGCCAGTTGTCTGTGGTACAGGTTTTTCTTCTTGATTAAATCATAGATGCAAAATGAAATTATGAATTGTTCTCGATCGATGATGTAATTGTCCAAGTAAATTCCGGTGGTTGGCGGGTGCTGTGGTGTGGTTTGCTCCTTCTTTCCTATCAAACATCTATCGTCTTTATCTCCCCTCCTTCTTTTTTGTGTTTGTTACTCTCTTGTAACACCTTTAATCTTCGGCACTTGTATGATCTTATTGTGTTGCTAGTTCCGTAAAACACTTACTAAAACTAAACTAAAACTTCAAGTAAGTTCCGGTGGTTGCTGTCGCTGGGTTGTTTTGATCATCACCGGGGAGTTGTCGATAGGGGCGTAAATCACCCACAATAACAAATTTCAAGGGAGGTAGAAATTCAAATTTCAAATGGGATCTTGAGTTTTACCTCTTCGTTGTAAAGGTTCCTTTGAGCCCAGTGTCTGGTAGCGGTATGGGACCTGGTAACTCGCCTTTGTGGGGGGGTTGGAGGATGCCATTGGTAGGTCCTACTTCTTTACTTTTCCTCTGTTGTTTCTGTCTTTCTGTCTTACATTTTCCTAGTACTAGTTGACCTTAAGTGAGTCAGTATGCTTTTCTCTCTACTTAACCCTATCCGTACGTCGTGTTTTACTATTGTATCCATACGATGTGGGGAACTCTGTGCCGCCACCACTTTCCAAAGAGGAAATTTACTCGTTAATCCAATCCGTATGCTTTGCATAACAGTCTGTCAAAATTATTTTTTTAGAAATACTGAAAGTTTCGAAGAGATCTTCGCTCTACAAGTATTCTAAAATGTGAAGAATACAACCTCGGGGGTACAAAATGACTTCAGGGGCGTATGGATAGGCTAAAACAAGCAACAAAATTGCCTTTAAAATGGCCTTTGTTGTCTAGTTGCCTGTCACCTCCCACCATGGTGGTGTTTGTCTGTTGATGCCCCATTCCTTGCCACAGCAGTCCTTCACTTGTCCACTGAGGCATATAAATAGGGTGGTTGGCGGGTTTTCTGGTGTTGTTTGCTCCCGCCCTGTTTTCCTGGTCTCTCCTCCTTTCTTGTGGTTGTACTTTCTTATAACTCCTCTATTCTTCTACGCTTATTTGACGTTATTATGTTGCAAGTGGCGTAAGACTCCATCTCATCCCTGATCTCTCCTAGTTTTTTTTGCTGTTTGTTACTCTCTTGTCACGTCTCTAGATCTAATCTTCAACACTTTTATGACGTTATTAAGTTGCAAGTGCTGTAAAACTTTTTTTTACTTTAACTGAAAGGTATACAAATTCAGTAGAAATGAGCAAATTTTTCCTTTGTTGCAGATTCTCGGGATGCAGATGCCCAATATTTTTGGTCGGGGGGAAAAGCTCGACCTACATTACATAATCGGCACAAAGAGAACACACGGCTACAAGGCACACTTGAAAAAGCCGCTGAATAACAACCCAGACATTTAGTGAGTTGTTTCCTGTCCGTGAAGATTTCATCACCTTTATTGTGGTTTTTTTTTTTTGTCTTCGGTCTTGTTTTATTGTGTTTAAAAAAAATAATCTTTGATTCAAATCTTTGATAATTCTTGAGTGTCTTCATGACGAAATATTTCGCCATTGATCGAAGACACTATGGGGACCCTTAAAAAAATTAGTTATGATTGCATAATGTTACTTTAAGTTCATGAAGATTTTTTTTGGTTTTTTTTTTAATTTTACTTATGAAATAATAAGGGGGTGGTTTTTCTTTTTTCTTTCTTTTTTTTGGGGGGAGGGGGGGGGGGGG
>NW_004797572.1:592881-599975 GCF_000002075.1 Aplysia californica | reverse complement strand
GATGAACTTTGGGGAAGATGGGTATTCTGAAAAATATGTGGCATTCCTAAGGAAATTAACATTAAAAGAGATAATAATTGCTTGTTCATATTCCGAAAGAGGGTTTCCTGGGCCCAATGTATTGTGTCAAAACTGTTGCTTGGTTAATTTTTTATATATAAAAATGAGATTTTGACAATAAGACTGGCTATGCTTTATTTATATATTTCTTGTTATAAATATAGCAGGTATGGGCAAGCGTGTCCGAATAATATATCTTGTGGGCCAAAACAGAAGAAATTTGGTTGATACAGGTTGAAATTGAAATACCCAAGCTTTCAGAAGTGATACTTAAACTCACACTCTAGTGTATGTTACCCAAGGGCATCTCATGAGATAAAATACTATATCTATTGCTTCCCTCTTGGCCAGAAGTTGTTGATTTCAATGTTCAAGATGTGCAGTTTTATTTTTAAAAATTGTTTACTCACAGCAGTTGGCGGGTGCTCTGGTGTGGTTTGCTCCTTTCTTATCAAACATCTATCGTCCTTATCTCCCCTTCTTCTTTTTTATGTTTGTTACTCTCTTATATCTCCTCTAATCTTCTGGCACTCATATGACCGTTTTGTATTGCAAATGCCATAAAATACTTACTAAAACTGAACATTCATTATTCATTACTGGAATGACTCACGGGCTGGATTGAAATTTCTCCTAGTCTGGATCTGGCCCGCCTGTTGTATAGCTTACTTATGTTTCCACGTTTTGTATTTTTTTTTTGTTTTTTTTTTTTTTGTTGTAAGTGTTCTACTCCGCTCGCAACAGCATAAAGTCATATGAGCGTGCGGGACACATTAAACTTTTTCAATTGGTAGGAAATTTTCAATTTTGCCCGGGTGGCAGCCGAAGCCTACTCTTATCGATTTTAAACCACCAAGGGATCTTTATCGTGCGCAACTTGCACACGGGCCCTCCGAGATTTTTCGCCCATTTCCGAAAAGTCTAGGTGTAGTTCTTTTCTACCAGAAGATCAGGGGTGTGGCTGAAAGACAGCTGTAAGAAGGAGCCAAGGAGTAGCAGTAGAAAGGCTGCTGAAAGTCAAGAGCCCAGAGGAGGGGGCAAAGGAGGTGAGGGGGTGGGGGCAGAAAGAGGAGATGATAGCAGACGACAGAACATTGCTAGAGAGCAGGAAAGGAGTTTAAAGGAGACAATTTTTAGAGAAGAAAATTTTTCAGTCGCTGCCCGGATTTGAACACGGTACCTTTGAATGATAGGCCAACACCTTAATCTCTTGGCGACGAGAGCCCCCTACATTTTGTATAACATTCTCGTGATCATAACCAAATTTTTGGATGCTCATGTCCTGTGAGGCGGCCCTGGTGCTCTAAAGCTGCATCTTTACTGTTGACAATAGATCATCATCATCATCATCGTCTTTCTCATCCTTGATCAGGGTATAAGCCACGAACCAACACTTTCCACCTTTCCCTATCCTGGGTTAGCCTCTTGATGCTATTTCATGTCTTCCCACTTTTCTGTCCAGACTGTATCGAGTGGGTTTCGCTGACTCCTAGTATGTGCATCCTGTATCTCTTCATCTCTTGTGACACTTGAGGACTCTTTCCTGCTTCTTACATGGTGCGAACATTCCACGACTGACAATAGATACTACAGTTTGATAAATTAGATTAACATTCCGTCGTGTGACATTTTGTTTCCTTGTCTCCTCACAGCATGGGAGCCCTAGCCTTCCAGTCTCACGGAGAGTATCCATGGAGCGGATACAAACAGACAGACAGGGGCTTTGCCCTTGACCTAACGGTAACATGAAATTTTATGTTTGAGAGTAGTGGTTCTTAACCTGAGTACAGTTGGTCGCTTTTAAGGACAAGCGGGCTAACCCAGATTTCGGGGGGTTTCCAGAAATCTTGACCTACACCAAAAATGGGCATTGCCCTACCTCTAGGGGAAGTTTGGTTTCATTGGTGTGTATATCTGTTTGGTTATAGTGGAAGCTCTCCTTGTCTTTTAAAGAAACTGAACAAGAGGCGAAAGCTTAACTTTCTATTTTCTCCAAACGGTATTTTTCGGGATAGCGCCCTTGTGCTTAAAAGCGACCAGTTGAGCCCCGTTGTTTTATGGTGAGTCAGTTTCAGAGGTTTGGTGGAGGTCAAGAAAAAACACACGCGGTGTTTGTTTATATCATGTGTCCGTTACCTTCACCCTACTTGACGCGTTTGGTGAATGCACAAATGAAATTTGCGGGGTTCATGTATTTCTGACAAGGTTAAGAAAAACTGGTTTATAGTGGAATATTCCTCTTTCCTTCTTTTTCAGTGTCACTTTGTGATTCGGTTGTGTGGAAGATGTATTGAAAGTTGCAAAAAAAAAAAGTCAAAAGTGCTACTCTAATTAAATAGCTGTCTGTTATTATGTTCTGGATTTATTCTCCTTCAAAAAAATTATTGCTGGCATCATAAATGAGAATGTTTATGTGTCTACTACAGAGAAATTGAATGGGTTTTCGGGGAAGGTCTGTAAAATTTGTCATATTCTGACGCTCTTTCATTTTTGTTTGTATTTTTTGGTCGGCTTCTCACAAACAGGTCTTTTCATGACGCATATTGCTTAAGATTTGACGAACTCAAATAAAAACAGCATTTCATGATTAGTATCTTTATATCGATTACCTTTGTTTTATACTCTGTCGGATGCGGGAGCATTTTTTTAATACGTTTTTTTTTTGTCTCCAGTTCCCGACTATGTTTGGATCCCACAATCTCCAGTGGGAGGGGGTGTGGCGAGACTTGCGGGCTTTGTCTCGGGAAACATCCTTCTCCGTGCGGGAACAGGCTGGACACAGCCTCAAGTCCAGCTTAAAGGTGAGTTGTTCCGATCGTTTGTATTTTTGATTATTGTGGTGCTATTATTTGAGTCTTCTGATGTAGAATATGTGAGGTGTGCTGACAAAATGAGTTACTTCTCGCAATCCGTGAATAGAGATATCTGCCAAAAATGGACACAAAGGTCATATTATTATAGATTTTAAACCAATGCGGTTCAATTCTCTTCAAGTTTAACATGTCTTTTATCTTTTCATACTAATAAATTGTAAGACTCAGCCTAAAAAATTGACGTATCTATTTCCATCAGGCTAAAATCGGAGAAAAAACTCATTTTGTCAGCATGCCTCACATATGATCTTTTCTTTTTTTTTTTAAAGTTTTGAATGAGGATTATTATCTAGGCTGCTCAGTGTAAGACACACCATTTGTCACTTTTCAAAATGGGGTGTAGTGGAGTCCTACAAGAAGCAGTTGATATGTGGGGTGTCTGTTTCATGCTCCTGTGGTACAGATTTATTTGAAGCAATCTGGAAGTGTTTGACGGAGAAGCTTTTGAGTGTTGTTATAGTGTGTTATGGTTTATGTGTCCATGAGAGCCAATTTTATTGTTCCTAGCTTTACAACCCATAAGCTGTGACTCTGCCATGGAGATGTGAATGGTAACAGGAGATTGTGTTATTTTGAAAGTTTTCAAGGGGAGAATTTTTATTGAATATCTCGGTATTTCTGCTGGAATTTTGGTGTCCCTCTCCGCCGGGGTTGGTTTTGACTGGCAGGGTTGGAAGCTGGCCTCGTAAATGATCTAAATAGTTTTGATGGAGGTTTAGAAAGGTCTATATTACTTTATAAGTTTCTTTTGTATTTTGCACTTATATCGTTATATATCGTTAAGAAAAAAGTGAATTCTTTTTATAGTTGGATTTTTTCTTCAGGTTGTATTTCCTTCTGCACTCTTCTCTGCTTTTGCTTTGTATTTTTTATTTTCCATCTGGAACCAGCTCAAACAGATGTAGAGTTAAAGTTGCAATTCGTTTTTGAAAACTTTGGAGCAGGAAAATGAAGGACGAATTCTGGTCACTGATTTCTGCTTCTGATCTGGCACTGTTATGTGTTGATGATGAATAAATTTGTGTCGTTTTCTCCAGCACACTTTCTCCATCGACACACGAGATGATCGTATCTTGCCCACCACAGGAACGCTATGGCAGACGTGTCAGGTCAGTTGAAATGTTAAATTTGTTCATCTGTGTATTTAAGTGTGAGTAAATACGAGTTGTTTTTTTCCCAACTTTGTGTTGAAGTTTGAGTTAATGTGAGACTTTTATTTTTTTTGTCGTGGATGGTTGGTGGGTGCTCTAGTGTGGTTTGCTTCTTCTTTCCTATCGAAAACCTATCGTCCTTATCTCTCCTCCTTCTTTTTTGTGTTTGTTACTCTCTTGTAACACCTCAAATCTTCGGCACTTATATGACTTTATTGTATTGCAAGTGCTGTAAGACTCTTACAAAAATTTTTTTTTTTGTCTGCGTCTTAAAGTGTGAATACACATGAGAGTTTTATTTTTTCGTGTGCGTCTTTATAATGTGTGTAAACATAAACGCTTTATTTTTCTGTGTCTTACAGTGTAAGTATACATCAATCTTTTGTTTTTTGTCTAACCTTTGTCTTAAGAAGCCAAGGTGTGCTGTGGGTAGTATTTCCAGATTTGATCTAAAATGGGTAAGAGATTTTCCAGATCTCTCAATACTGTTCTGTGTTCGTCACTTTCATTGTGTCTTTCGTTTCAGTTTCTGAATGAGGCTGAAAATGTTGAAAAGTACACTCTCCCTGGTTGTAAATTTTGTTTTCATGGTATCTTTTTGGCTAGTGTTTTAGAGTGCTCGCAACTGCATAAGGGCATATGAGTGCAAATTTTATTTTTATACATGTTTTTTCTTTTGAATGAATGGTGAAGAGACAATATGAAAAATAACCACCATTTATTTATTTTCTGCAACGGTCTCGTACTTTTTCTTCAGTAGGTTGATTTTAAATCTGAGTATTTGATTGTCAGTTTGCAGATATTTGTGTGTGTTTTGAAGCTTTGATAATATGACAGTGTTTGTTTTGCGCTCAGTCTTTCACATTTATTCACGGTTTATATTTTTACCTCTTTCTTTTTTTATATGATTCCTCTCTCTCTGCAGGAGTACGCCGGCATTGGAGGGAATGTTGAATTTGCCAAGCAAGACGGAACTTTCCAATGGAACACGTCCTTAATATGGGACACAGTGAGTTTTTCTTACTGTCATTTTTGAGTCCATAAGGTTTGGACGACTTTTTCTCCAGTAACGATCTGTCAGTGAAATAGCTGGGCAGTAGAATTGGGTCAGGCTCACTGGATAAATCGGTGTCCGCGAGTGTGCATATCTCCGCTCAACAGCAAGCTCTATGTGCTTTTATAATCCGTATTATTACTTTGGTAGACCCTTAAATTCTCAGAAACATTCTCAGCGTCCAGGGAAGCATACAATGCAAGCAGCCGATTAAGCAGTCAAACATTGTATAATGACAAGATCTTTGCCTTTAGATAGACAGAATACCCATTTCCACTTTGGGGGGAGGGGGGTGGGGGGGGTTGTGTGTGTGTGTGTTTGTTTTGTTTTGTTTTTTTCTGGGTTTTTTTTGTGTGTGTGAATTGTGGAAAGTTCATGTAAAGTGCCTTTCCCCAAGGACACACACAACGTTGTTGGGCCCCGGGTGGGATTTAATCCCATGATCTTTCAATTGCGAACCCAACAGTCTAATCACCAGACCCTCTGACAATATCGAAACATTTGTGAAGCGTGCTGACAAAGTGAGTTACTTCTTGGGTTCGAGCCCTATGGGAATAGATACATCACCTTTATAGATGAAGTTTTTACAATTTATAAGTATGAAATAGTGAAAGGCATGTTATACATAAAGAATATGGATCCAATAGAAAATCTACAAATTTGACCCTGGTGTGCGATTTTTGGCCAGTTATCTCCATTTGTGGATCGCGAGAAGTTACTTATTTTTGTCAGTCAGTGCGCCTCACATTTCTTGTTTTGTGTTTCCCACAGATCTTCCAGGTCTCTCTTGCTGGTGGTGTCATGCGACCTCTTGACCCCAAGGCATCTGTGAATATTAATGACCGTTTCTTCCTGGGTGGCCCTCTCACCTTGCGGGGATTTAACCTCCATGGTTGTGGCCCTCATAGTCACGGTGAGAGAACTCTGTGTGAATTAATGTGTGAGTTGCTTTGAAGGACAAGCGGGCTAACTCAGATTTCAGGGATTTCCAGAAATTTTACCTACACCAAAAGTGATCATTGCCCTACCTGTAGGAGAAGTTTGGTTTCATTGGTGTGTATGTTTGTTTTGGTTATAGAGAAAACTTCTCCTTGTCTTTTAAAGAAACTGAAGGGGGGGGGCAAAACTTTACCTTCGGTTTTCTCAAAACAGCATTTCTCGGGATAGCCCCCTTTTGCTTAAAAGGGACTATGTGTGAGGCAGGATGGTGAAATCAGGCGCTCGTCAAAGTAATGAAATCAGAGAAATCGGCATTTACTCGCCAGTTTTGCGATTTTTATAATTTTTTTGTTTTCTGGTTACCTTTTATATCTATTGAAAAACACATTTCTGTGAAGATTTTAATGGAAAAAATTGATAAAAGGCACAAAAAATGTAAATTATTTGTTTCCAAGGTCTTTCAAGCTATGTAAGCACTGGACTTTGGTGGCCATTTCCTCGCTAATTTTACAGCTGAAATCAGGGTTACCCCCACGTCCTTCAATTGCAAAGATCTTGAATTCTATTCAAGATAGATGGGTCATTTTTTAAATCATATTCAAAACAAGTGAACAAAAAAAACCTGTCAGCACATTGAGCGTATTGTTGGAATAATTATTTTTGTTAGACCATGGTCGTGCCCCATGTCAGATTAATAAAAAAAATTAAAAATTCCACCCTCTACTTGGCGTTTACATAAGACAATAACTTGATTCTGATGATGAGACAACTTTGTTAAAATCCATGTCATTCTTAGATCTTTTTACAAGGATGTCCATCCCTACGGTATATTGTACTCACAATTATAACCACTTTACCGTGGACTGAATTTTTATGGTCCAGTTACGTCCTTTTATTCTCATGTGTTACTTCGTGGTCTGTAATGGAAAAAAAACACTTTTGTTTCTGTCCTCCTTACGTTTCCCAGCGCACACTTACTTTATAAGTTTCTTTTGTATTTTGCACTTATATCGTTAT
>NW_004797572.1:579736-590842 GCF_000002075.1 Aplysia californica | reverse complement strand
TTGTTACTCTCCTGTAACGCCTCTAATCTTCTGGCGCTCATATGACCTTGTGCAGTTGCGAGCGCCGTAAAACCTCTACTTAACTAAAATGATGATGATGATGATGATGATGATGATGATGATGATGATGATGATGATGGTGATGACTTACTGTATCATTTCAGAGTGAATCCTGGTCTCCAGTTTGGCATAGGAATCAACTTCTTGTAGGACAACGCCTTGCCTATCCACTGCCTATGTACAGTAATGGGAGGATGTGAAATGATTATATTATACTGTTAATTAAGGATTATACGAGATAGACCTGCTTGAAACTGTTTTGTTATTCTTCTGTTTTCCATTGGCCTGATTGTTTCTGGATGTGATTGGTCTTCAGCGAGAGATGTCGGTGTGTGTGTGTGTGTATCTGTGTGTGTGTGTGTGTGTGTGTATCTGTGTTTTTGAGAGATAGTAACACAAAAGTTGGTTTGCTCCCAGGAATTTGTTGCGTATGTTGTCCTGGCAACCCACATCTCTGATTCTGATCCTGCCAGTTGTGATTTTATTTTTATGATTTTAGTTTAAATGGTTGCAAGAAGGAAGAGAATTTTGATGGCCTGGGCACAAGCAATGACTTTGAAAAGATCAGCTGTGTAGGAGAAAATCTTTTTTTTTTTTAAAGCCACTATTTAATTATTAAAGATTTGTAGTGTGATCACATAAATATATTTAAATAAAAATTATATATTTTTTTGCTTCTAAGGCCAGCAGTTTTAGGAGTTATGGAGATTATTTAGTTGATTTGCATGTCTGCTTTCAGTAAGAATGGAGTCTCAGATATGGACAGTTTGTGCAAGAGGCCATCTTATGGGCAAGATAGTTATGCCGACTTGGCTGTGTGATTTCTCTCTTTCATAATCCGCACACTTATTATAAGTAGATACGATGTATTGTATGAGTGCTGAAGTGAATGTACGATTGAAACGACATGGGCTGTGCGTGTTTGAGGTGAAGGTTTCTGTTACTTTAAAGCAGCATTTAGGTATACTTATAAACAGTGTGGGGGATAGAGAATGTATTGTTTGTTTCCAACTTTGATGAATAATTGAAGAACTGTCTGTAGCATTTCTCCACTGACTGAACCAGGTATGAAACACCCAAATAAAAATCTTTTGATGAAACCGACACTTGTGTATGTATTTGTGACTGATAAATAAATAAGTACAATGACTCACAAGTTGGGCTCTATCTTGCCCTTACTGAAGCCCTAACTCCAATTTCTGACTTTGGGAGTTTTTGTCACAGTAATTTAGGCCTTTGAAAAGTCTTCCCCTAAAGTCTGATTAAATTTTCAGTTTGGTAGGAATTTTGAATGTTGCCCGGATGGTGGCCGAAGCCTACTCTTATCAATTTTAGGACCACCGAGGGATCTCTACTCTTACTTACATGCGCCACTTGCACAAAACATAAGTATTTAAATGACTGTGTTCCATTTACATAGAATTTCAATGTTATTTTTGTACATACTTATGTTTTGTGCAAGTTGCACAAGTAGAGTAGAGATCCCTCGGTGGTCCTAAAATTGATAAGAGTAGGCTTCGGCCACCACCTGGGCAAAATTCAAAATTCCTACCAAACTGAAAATGTTTTTAATGTGTCCCACGCGCTCATATGACCTTATGCATTTGCAAGCGCCATAAAACACTTACTGAAAAAATAAATACTCCTGTTTTCTTGACTGGAATTCAGCGCTCTTAAAGTGTTTTAGTTTTACCTCAAAACTGGAAAAATGGAGTTGGTGCACGAATTCAGCGCTTTTAAAGTGTTTTAGTTTTACCTCAAAACTGGAAAAATGGAGTTGGTGCACGAATTCAGCGCTTTTAAAGTGTTTTAGTTTTACCTCAAAACTGGAAAAATGGAGTTGGTGCACGAATTCAGCGCTTTTAAAGTGTTTTAGTTTTACCTCAAAACTGGAAAAATGGAGTTGGTGCACGAATTCAGCGCTTTTAAAGTGTTTTAGTTTTACCTCAAAACTGGAAAAATGGAGTTGGTGCACGAATTCAGCGCTTTTAAAGTGTTTTAGTTTTACCTCAAAACTGGAAAAATGGAGTTGGTGCACGATAGCTCTCAACTTGCGATGTGTAAAATTAAAATGACACACACACAAACAATGCATTTTGTAAATATGAATAAGTTTAATTTTTTTTTCAAACAAATCAACATGGTTATCAAGTATACAATTCATTTTGTTTTCATTTTGTTTTCACTGTGTTTTCAGCCTGTGATACCCTTACATTTGTCTTTCTAGAACATCAAACTTCTGTAGTCTTTACTCTATACATTCAGCCCTTCATTTTGCTCACCCTCCATTTTGCAGGAAAGCTTCGTTTTTTTTTTCTCTGGTGACTACTTTTGGTGTCTTTCAAAGTTTTAAGGTTTTTTTGTTTTTTTTTCACTCCGTGCAATCTCACATTAAAAAATAAGGAGTGAAAGTTGAATGCCAATGAAAAATGTGACTTTACTGAGGTAAAATTTTCTAGTTCCTACAAGCAGCTCTGAAATTTTGCTCGCTTTATTTCTTTTTAGAAATAGACAAATTATACGCAGCTTCCATGCTCCACAGCTGAATGTTTAGGAACGGTTTCCTAAAGCTTTTTGTTGACAATGGCGCTCATATGGCCTTATGCAGTTGCGAGCGCCATAAAATCTCTACTAAAACTTTTTGTCGACATGCGTAATGATTGCAAGTATAAACAACATGAAAAGAAAAAATATGAATGTAAGCAGTCTCCTTCTGCCCTGTATGTTGCCATCATGGTGAATCTAGCACCTCATTCTCTTTGTTAATGAACTATAAATCAGATGAAACTATCAGTGGGAAGTGATGCTTTTATATTTCTGCACTGCAGTGCTGCTTTCTTCTAGGGATATTTAATAAATCAAAAAGAGCATTTTCACCAATAATTTATTGGTTTATAAATAAACAATAATTGATGTCCTGTGAACTTCTCCTGGCCTTACCAATATTTACTCTCAGCTCAAATGTTCACTCACCCGATTTAGCTGAATGAAAAGGATGTTGTTCGAAACTAGTTTTGTTATAATCAATCTTTCCTTCAAATGTTCATGTGAATATAATATAAAGTGCAGGTCTTGACCAACAGATTGCCAACAGTACCCTTTTTGTATGAGCTGAAAGCAAACTATTCTCTTTCTAAATCGAAGGTAACAGTTGCAAATCTTGTCAACCTGCGTAGATCCACAAGTGGAGGCGGTGGAGCTTTTGAATGCCGGAAAAAAAGTGGCAAACTTTTCTCAGCCAGAATTGTGTCTCATCAAGCCACGAGTCATCTTAACCTTTAATTCTCTGAATTCTTTTATTTCACTTGAGAAAATATTCTCCTTTTTGAATGTATTGGTCATTGTCAGACGGATCGACGAATGGACCCATTAATATTATTCTTACTTTACTTCTTTTGAGGGAAATTATTGGCGCGTGAGAGTGTCAAGCAGGCCACAGAAAAAGAACGTATTCATATCATTCATGTTTTGTACCAATGTTGCATTTCGTATATTTCGTAAACTTGCGCCATATCGAACCAGATGCAAGAGGGTTTCCAAACCATCTCTCTATATCTAACCAGATGCAAGAGGGTTTCCAATCCATCCTTTTTGGTCAATAAATATACATTTAATCTGATTTCTGGCTTCGATAATAATATTTGCAACTGTTACTGCCGAAATACTTCAACCATTTCAGATATGGAATGAAAAGAAAGTACATGTATTGGAATTGGATTACAGATATCTCCATATATATAAAATGTTAAATTCGATATAGGACACATTATATATAGGAAGATCAGAATAAAAACAATGTAATTGTGTAGATAGATAATTAAGTACATTATTACATTTCTGACTAGTTTGCCAGTAGTAAAACGAGCATCTCGAACCTTTATCAAATCATCATTGGAAGCACTCTTTCTCCAAACCCAAATTTAATAAAGAAACATGTAATGTGAGGAGGATTATACATTTGTGAAGCGTGCTCACAAAATGAGTTATATCTACTTTTTGAATTTTTGCCCAAATGAAATAGGATATAGATACATCATATTTATACGTGGCATTTGTACAATTTATAAGAAATGATAAAAGAAACACATTTAAAATTTGAAGAAAATGGCATTGATTGAAAATTTATAAATCCAATCCCAGTGTCAATTTTCATCCGATATATCTCCATTTATTGTGGACTGCGAGAAGTAACTCTTGTTGTCAGCACGCCTCGCACATACATATTATATATATATTTATACACACATAGCATGAACTTTTAATAGTATACAATGTATTATGGTATAATTTTGATTTTGATATATGAATATCAGAAAATGTCTGTTTCCTACATACGGGTGCACTCTTTAGGAATTAATTAAAGAAATAAATATAGGAGGGTATGAAGATATGCCATTCACTTTGCTGAACATTTTGCAAATGTAAGAATCTCAGGTTGTTTGGCTTCCTGCAAGAATCTCATGATATCCGAGTCCCAACGGACTACAAGGTACAAGATATCCGAGTCCCCCAACTGACTACAAGATATCCGAGTCCCAACGGACTACAAGACACAAGATATCCGAGTCCCAACTGACTACAAGATATCCGAGTCCCAACTGACTACAAGATATCTACAAGATATCTACAAGATATCCGAGTCCCAACTGACTACAAGAAATCCGAGTCCCAACTGACTACAAGATATCTACAAGATCGAGTCCCAACTGACTACAAGATATCTACAAGATATCTACAAGATATCCGAGTCCCAACTGACTACAAGATATCCGAGTCCCAACTGACTACAAGATATCTACAAGATATCTACAAGATATCCGAGTCCCAACTGACTACAAGATATCCGAGTCCCAACTGACTACAAGATATCTACAAGATCGAGTCCCAACTGACTACAAGATATCCGAGTCCCCCAACTGACTACGAGATATTCGAGTCCGTGACTACAAGGCTGTTACTGTTAGGTTATCTGGACCACTGCAAAAATCTCAGATTACCTGGTTGAACAGAACCCTCCCCCCGCCAAAACTTGCAGCAAAATTACAGTATTCATCATTCAAAGCAGTTGTTAAGTCAGAGACATCAACCGAAGCTATGATGGACTATTCACATAACTTACAGTTTAACTTACACCTAATTTCTTGTGTTTTCTATTTGGACTTTACACTTTGTCTAGCTGTTAATTAGACTATTTCATTAACCCTATCCGTACACCCTGGGGTCATTTTGTACCCTCGGGGTTGTATTCTTCACATTTTAGAATACTTCTAGTACGAAGATCTCTGAAATTTTCTGTATTTCTAAAAAAATATTTTTGACAGACTGTTATGCAAAGTGTATGGATAGGATTAACAAGTAAATTTCCTCTGGAAAGTGGTGGCACAGAGTTCCCCATGTCGTATTCGTATGGATACGATAGTAAAACACTACGTACGGACAGGGTTAAAAGCCATTTACAATACAGTAGGAAGTTGCAGGACTCTTTCATGAGGGGGACCAGCTGTTTGATGTACTGGTACTTTGCAACAATATTTGTGGTCAGCACAGTTGAGTGTCTTTCAGCCACACTTCTGATCTTATGGTAGGTAAGATCTAACACCTAGCCTTCTCGGATAAGGGTGAAAAATCTTGTGAGGTCCTGTGTGCAAATTGCTCACGTTGAAAATCCATTGGTGGTCCAAAATCGATTAGAGTAGGCTTTGGCTGCCACCTGGGCAAAATTCAAAATTGCCTGCCAACTGAAAATGTTTAATGTGTTTGGCGCAGTCATATGACCTTATGCAGTTGGGAACACCAAAAAACACTTTCCACCCCCCCCCCCCAATAAAAAAAAATTAAAAAATCACACAGTCGAGTGACAGGTAAGAAAATTTGCCTGACTGAGACTCTTTAACAATTGCTCAGCACAGCTGCCTATCTGCAGTCTAAATGAATTCACACCTTCTCCAAATGTATCCACATTATAATCATAATCCATATATTATATTTCAATAAGAAGGAGGAGAGATAAAATTCACACCTTCTCCAAATGTATCCACATTATAATCATAATCCATATATTATATTTCAATGTGGACTTAACAGCACAAAAATGAACTTGGTGAGTCAGTCTAAGTACGCATGTCCACGATTTACACTTTGATTAAAAAATTTACTTTGGATCCATCACCAGAAAATGTACAAGCACAGCCATATCAGAGCAGATATCATAAACAATTTGTGTACGGTATATTTCATTTTAACTGACATAAATTTGGCAATACAATGTAATTAAGTGAAGAGAATCAATGTGGTGCTTCATATACATATATATGTTGTTTTGTTCCTTGAAGGATACTTTTTCTCTTTGAGAATAAAAAAGATTAATTCGAACCTCAATTGGAAATAAAACAACGACAAATCTGATCAAATAACGATATAACTGAGAAAACCACCATCAACCCCCACCCCCCAACCACCACACACACCCCTCCCACTCCCACCCCAGGCCATACACACACCTAAATACATGTACATTTTTACTTTTTTAAAACTAATCAAGGCACCATTAACTTCTAAGCATGGAATATATGGAAGAATGTAATGTGTACAGACTGAATTTATACTACTTTCCTAGACTGTATACAGTCTTGGCCGCTCTTTGCTCTCTAAAAAACCCCCAACAACTTTGCTGCCAAGTATATAATCTACCCACCGCAGGCGCAGTGAATGAAGAGCAAAACAGCAGCTTTGTTATTTAATCGAGTGTGCGCTCAACATTTCTGAGGCAGCGTGGTGGAATCAGGCTCTCGTCAAAATAATCTGCAGGTTTGTGAATTTTCATCAATTTTTTTTTTGGCTCAACACCTTACATGCCCATTAAAGAACTCATTTCTGTGTGGATTTTTCATAAAAACGTTGATTAAAGGCACAAAAAAGTGCGTTTTGAGTTACCACGGACTCTTAAGCTAAGGAAATAACTAATATGTGGCGGCCATTTTCTCACTAATTTTACCTCTGAAAACAGGTGATACTCACCTCCTTCATTCGCAAATATCTCGACTTGTATTTAAGATAAATGGATACTTTTTTCATCCAAATAAAGACAACTGAACAAGCTTTAAGATGATACCAATAACTATACCTGCCCAAAAATTGACGAGAGCCTGATTCCTCCGCGCTGCCTCACATTTCCCCCCAATGCCCTTCAACTTCAACTGATTTCAAATTGAGACTAACTGTGCGCTCTATTATTTACAGTGAACCGTAATTACATCACAGTGCACAGTCTAGGGTAGTAAATATACAGACACATAAATCTATGGTCAAGTGTTATAGGAGTTCACAGTACCTGGTATATTCCTTTCTCAGTGGATACTGGAATGTTGGTAATTTGAATACAGGTTTTTTTTATTTATTATTGCAAAGAAGAACTGTTTAAATGCATATTTATATTGATGAAAAAAAAAAAAAGATAGGAGAAGTATTTTTACGTCTTGTTATGTGTTTGTACGTGCAGAGACTGATATTTACACAATACAGGACAGACAGGGTAACGTTTCAACAGACAGTGAAGATCTATTACGTATTAACCGTGTTTGTTTTTAATGGATGACCTCCAGGGAAATTTCAGAAGCACGACTTTTAGCCTTTGTCTCTAATTCTGTACTATCGTGTGTTGTGTATGGGTATTGTGCGCTCGGTATAAGGCTAATGGGCCCGTAATTATGAGATGGCGGGTTCCAGACTTCGAGGTTCAGTTCGTTGCGTCATTGGGAAAGGCGCTTTACACGAATTCCCCCCCATATTTGGCTCCGTCCTATTGGAGATAGAGATGTTAAACTCGGAGGTACCGTCTCTTAAATAACTTTACAGTATTGAGACAGACGTTAAACCTGTACGATTTCAATTTAGCACTCTATACGTCTACATCACACCCATTATCACCATCAGCACTGTCAACTGGACTTTTTATACAGCCATAAGTGATAAAGGTACAGGGTAAATGACTGTCTTCATGTATAGGTAGAGAATTTAGTTACATGTACAATAAACTCTAGCCCTGCCTTCATTCGCAACTTTCTTGCAAGTAGCCTATTACTTTACGCCCATACTACAAGTGTACAGGGTTTCCACTCTAAATGAGGCCACATTTGGATAGCCGTGACGTCATGCTCGTAAAAGCTTTCGGTTTATTCTAAGAATTGGCAGCAGTAAATTTACTTTTACCCATTTGACTATTTAAGTTCAGCTGTCATAATATGATTATCAGGCCCCCGAAAGCTTACCATTAGATCTGTCTGTCATTCTACAGTCTTGCAAGGGGTTAGTCACAACTACTAACATCACAGTCATGCATAGGGTTAGTTAAAACTACCGACAGTGATAGGTTGCAGGGATCTAATTCTGATCTTCAAGCACTCAAAGTCAAAGGACCACGGCCAAAAGTTCAGTCAAACTAGCATATTAAAAATTTGTACACATATTGCATATACATGGAATCTAATTTTAATTATTTCATTCGTATCAAACATCTATTATCCTTTTATCACCTCCTTCTTTTCTTTGTAGTTTCTCTCTAGTAACACCTCTAATCTTCGGCACGTTTAATAATATGATCTGTATGTGATGCAGGTGCCGTAAAAAATCTTTCTAAAACTAAAACTCCGGTCTTCATGAGTTTTTCCCTCTGTTACCACACCCCAACTGGAAAATAACTCTGTTCATACAAAATAGTCGAAAGTACCAGAGTACGGTAGGTTTCTGTTAATTAACACACGTTGCTGAACACAACTTGTGTCGCTTGGTGTCTGCCAGTTTCTCGAATCTCTCCCGGGAAGAGAAGGGTATAAGAACAGGCTGCAGCCTAGAGGAGAAGGGGAGGGAGTTCCCCCGTACGTCAACAGTCGTGGTGCTGGTTCCAAAGTGTGAGGGCACGGTTGCTCCATCCACTAGATCGGTGACCAAAGGACTGGTGCAACAGGAGAGGCGCCAGGAGAGACGCTTGGCATGGGTTCTTCTTGGGCACTTGGCAGGAGTTCTGGGGCGCTGGGCAGGAGTTCTGGGGCGTCTGTGGCGCTTGGCAGGGGACCTTGGGCGTCCCGGTGGGGTTCTTAAGGCGTGTAGCAGGAGTTCTAGGAATGTGTGGCAGTAGTTCTAGGAGTGTGTGTCAGGAGTTCTAGGGCGTCTGTGGTGCTTGGTGGGGGTACTTGGGCGTTCTGGTGTGTGGCAGGAGTTCTAGGAGTGTGTGGCAGGAGGTATTGGAGTGTGTGGTAGGAGTTCTGATGGGGTGTAGGAGGAGTTCTAGGGGTGTGTGGCAGGAGTTCTAGGGCATTAGGAGTGTGAGTGTAGCAGGAGTTCTCATGGTGTGTGCGGCAGGAGTTCTAGGAGCGTGTGGCAGGAGTTCTAGAGGCGTGTGTGGCAGCAAGGGTTCTGAAGCTTGTGTTATTCTTCGTATCGAGGGGATGAGCTCTTTCCGAAACTTGAGACCTGTAAAAAAGATCCATAAAAAATTGTTAAGTTCTTGTCTAATACTAATGCATGTTCAAGTGCAGTTCTCTATATATTAAGGGTGGTGTAAACTTTAGCCCCCTATTTGGAACTTGATTGACCTAGTGCGCACTATGGGGTCTCCATTCTGCGTGGGGCTACATTTGGAACCCCATGGCTTTATGAGTGATTGAGGCTTTAAAGAATGGGTAGGGGATGGTGGTCGAAACGACTTTTTCTTTCCGTTACGAAAGCCCAAAAGACACGCTAACGTATGTTCTTGAAGCTATAATAACGTATGACACGGGTGTGACTGAAAATGTTTTATACCCACAACGGCATCTTTTAGAACCATTTTTATCGAACTGATATCTTTGAGGGTTTTATCAGGAAGCAACGCAAAAAAGATGTTTGTTTTGTTTTCATAAATTTTACCGCACTTGCAGCACAATTTTTATTTTTTAAAAAAATTGTTAATAGGCCTACGTTATAAAAGTGCCAACGATAAGGGGTGTTACTACAGAGTAACATAATATAGAGAAAAGCAGCAAGAGAGATCAGGACGATAGGAGTTGGATAGGAAAGAAGGAGCAATTTAAACAACGCCAGAGCACCCGCCAACCACCTATAACGCTAATAGTAACCAGCCCAGAAACTGTGGGATAGCTAAAGGGCAAAAGAAACAACGACAAATCGTGAGCTTAGAACTACAAAGTTCTATCTGATCAGCACCTAGTTTTGAGAAATTTGACGTTGGAAAAAAAAAAAAAAAGAATTTCCCAACATGCCAAGTTTTTTTCGGATGCGATTCTTTAAATAATATCTTGATAACGACTCCGCATAATTTAACGATTTAGTAGATAGAACAGAATCTGATAGAACGTTCAGTTTCTGACTTCAAAACGGCCAACAATGTCAGGTAGAACTTTGTAATTCTAGGGTAACGAAATAAAGAGACGAGGATTAAGCTTGGACGGCCTTGAAGACCAATGAACAGCATGGGGTTAACGCCCCTATCAACACATTAAAGGTTATTAAAAAGGTGGGACCTCCAAATAATAAGCTTAGTAATAATAATCCATTTCAGATAAAACGAAGACGAGTAAGTGGGGAGCCTTTTTTTTAATATGGATGATTTACGTTCCCTTAGCCAAAGTTTAGATAATTAAGGAGGTGGGCTTCGACTTTTCTTGCCAAGGCCAGCCCGGGATGAGAAGGATACAACGTCCCAGGAGAAAGACAGAGACGGTCAATAAAATTTCTCTCCACACGGAAATCGAACTAGGATCTTTTGCGTGTGGTGATGGCAAAGCGCCTGAAAGCTTCGAAAACTCAAACTCAAAGCAATCTAAGTTCAAGAAAGCCGCATCGGGGAACTGAACCAGAATCACCTTTATGTTAATACAGACCGATATGATGCAAATTAAGACAGCAGCGCGCCTTTTCTAAATAATTACATGTACATTTCGGAAAACCGACTATGTTTTTTAGTTTAGTTTTAGTAGAGGTTTTTCGGCGCTCGCAACGGCATAAGGTCATATGAGCGCTAAGGGGTGGATGTCAACAAAGAAGTCCTTA
>NW_004797572.1:576728-578226 GCF_000002075.1 Aplysia californica | reverse complement strand
TATACTAGCCCGCACAATACATGACATTGAGTTTGAGTAAAGAGAAGCACATCGACATAACAATAGTAATTTATACATGACATTGTCGAGTTGTGAGTTTTTTGTGTGAGATTTGTTTTCAATATAATGACGTTTTATTTGCTTTTCGATGTTAGCTTTTGAAATGTTTGTTATAGCTAAGTAACTCATAGGGAGAGATTGTTTGTTTTGTCTGTTTGGTTAAAGAGAAGCACACCGACACAATGACGGCCATTTAGTGCAGAGAAAAAGCAAGACAGAGAGAATGTGACAACATAATATGGAAAGAAAAGAAGTAGGATCTACCCAGTTTCATCCTCCAACACCAACAGGGGGAGATTAGGATGTCGTTGTGTATTCAGCCAATTGCTTGATTGATTATTAACATTTTTACGTTTCTATAACAGCAATATCTAGGTCGTTTAGGAAGCTGCTGCTTTGACATTGTCTACCAAGGCCAACCCAGGCTGTGTGGTATACAGCTTCACAGCAGACAAAGAGAGACATTCAGTAAAATACATTTCCCCATAAAGGAATCGAACTCAAGTCATTTGAATTGTCTGCAACGGCAAACAGCAAAACAAGCTCGCCACAGAGTATGACTCAGTATAAAGATATTTCAATCCCGGCGTTTTGGTGTTCTAATTCTTTGTCACCACCTCTGCTTTGACCCGAAACCGTATCTTGATCTAGTAGCATTTCCAACATGGAGGGGGTGAAGGTTTTGCATTTTCGTGCTGCCGCAGTATAATTTTACATCGAACTTTACGAGAGTCGGAAAGGATGGGCAAGGGCTATGAAGGGGTCGGTGTCGCTGGAGTGAAAACAGCCACAAAATTGTGAATGGAGAGAATAAATCTGAGAGATGGAAGGAGGAGACAGACGCACCGACGTTGATGGGCGGGATTATGGCAGGGATTGGGGTTTTTCCTTTGTGGTGTGCCTGGGATTTTCTTTGTGCATGGTCTAGTCTAGGCCTTTTCCTGTTTTATGACGGCGAGCGCTTCCCTCTGAGTTTAAAGGAATGGTTTTGTTTGAGTACAGAGAAACACACACACAGACACAATAGTGGTCAATTGGTGCTAACAAAGAGAACGTCTGATTTGTTTGTTTGTTTGTTTGTTTGAGTAAAGAGAAACACACACACAGGCGCAATAGTGGTCAATTGGTGCAAACAGATATATCTTCCAATTAGTTTTTGTTTGTTTGTTTGTTTGTTTGTTTGATTGTTTGTTTGAGTAAAGAGAAGCACATCGACACATTAATATTTCATTAGGGCTAGGAAAAACTAAGACTGAAAAACAGAAATAACAGAGGGAAGGTTAAGAAGAAGGACCTACCAGTGGTGGCCTCCGACCACCCGCGAAAGTGTCAGAAAGACTTAAAAAACCCAGTGAGAGTGAAGTAGGACATACTAGCAGCGCCCCCACCCACCCTCCCCCTCCACACACACAAATCGCCCGCTGAATTGTTTGTTTAT
>NW_004797572.1:573596-574677 GCF_000002075.1 Aplysia californica | reverse complement strand
TCACACACACACACACACACACACACACACACACACCCCACACACACACACACACGCGCGCACGCGCACATCGTTATTGTTTTCATACAAGGAAAACAATATAATGATTTAACATTCAGCCAGAAATGTTAGATTTGTGCACACATCATGCTTTCATTGGCAAGCGTTTCACAAACCAAACAAGATATTATTCCATCGATCAACATGCTCTCAAACAAGCCCCGACTTGGTAAACATTCTGGGAAATTTCTCTCCCCCCCCCCTTTTGGGAGTCCGCTCGTCAGAATTCCTTACATTTTTGAGAACGCAGCGGACGCATACAAAAAATAATATCGCTATCTCAGAATTACAAAGTTCTATCTGCCAAAGTACCTAGTTTTGAGAAATTTGACGTCAAAGATTTTGCGTTTCACAACTTGTCAAGCTTTTTCGATAGCAATTCTTTGAATATTATATTAATATTGACTGTGAATAATATTACGATTTTGATAGAGCAGATAGAACCTTTGGTTTCTGATCTCAACATAGTCTTATTAACTCAAAACAACCAAAAAATGTCAGATAGGACTTTTCAATTCTGAAGTAGCGATATGTCTGATCGGCAGCAGACGAAAAGCAACGCTGCGGCACACTTTGAACCACCATACATAAATCAGAAACACACATTTGCATATTTCATATTATTATGCATGTTATTGTTGCCTGCCTTTTTAAAGTTTAGATACAAAGAAAACAGAATGGAAAAATCTGTATGAATAAAGACGGCACGCTTCTTGTTTACAGAGCTCCAAAACAGGGCGTCTTCAAGGTTTTGTACGCGCTGTATGAGTTAAAGTCCTCTCAAACATAGGTGGGGGAGAGAGCCATTGTTTGAATTGACAGGTAGCCTCTGTCTCTTGCAGTATTGTTTGGGGTTCCCAAAATGTCCGCATTGTGTTGTGTTGTGAAGTGTTGTGTTGTGTTGGCGCAAGAGTTACAATAAACTTTAGCCCTGACCTAAACTCCCCCCACCCCTCCCCCATCGCGTGCGCGCTATTCAGAACTTATTTGACAAAAGCACACACACACACACACACACACA
>NW_004797572.1:572083-573006 GCF_000002075.1 Aplysia californica | reverse complement strand
TGCAGTTTTCTATGGTAGGCCAGCTCCGCAGCTCTTTCAGTTGTGATGTTATGTTTTCTTAGGGTTTCCTTGACACCCTCGATCCACCTTTTGCGTGGCCTTCCTCTTCCTTTATAGCCTCCTGAGTGCTTGGTGTTGTAGGCTCTCGAGGCTGGCTGGTCAGGTGACATGCGTAACAGGTTGCCAAACCATTTTATGCTTTGTCTTTCTATGTAACGCAGGCAGGACTCGGTGCCACGATTGTAGTAAGTCTAATTACGCATGCCATTGCATGAGATGTAACGGTTGGGCTTTCTGGCGTTACACAAAAAAGCCATGAATTTAATTCTCGATTTGGGATGAAAAAAAGGAGTATCTCCCTCATCTTGAGCGAATATTTCATCTCTCTCAAACCAGGCTGGACATGACAGACAGGGTCGAAGCAGTCCGCCTCCTTAATGATCTAAATTATGACAACTGGACGGTAAACAACGTACAGTCACACACAATCAGTCTTTTGGATCTGCCCTCTTGTGTCACACGAGAGTAACAAACACAAAAAATAAGAAGGAGAGATAAAGACGATAGTTGTTTGATAGGAAAGCAGGAGCAAAACACACCAGAGCATCCGCCAACCACCCACAGCAAGAGCATAATACAATGTCGACACTACCTTTAGAAACACCCAATAAACATGCATTGTTTGCAAGGACCTTACAACCTGCAACCTCCTTGATTGTTTGTCGCCCACACAGCCCTTTTCTTGCCTTCCACAATATAAGCTATATCGCAAACGTGAGGTAATACTGGCCTGGGGTTCTGATTTGTATCTTTGCATGCTTGTATTAGTTGTTAGTGTCAGTGTGTGAGTGTGTGTGTGTGTGTGTGTGTGTGTGTGTGAGTGTGTGTGTGTGTGTGTGTGTGTGTATGTATGTGTGTGTGTG
>NW_004797572.1:569228-570044 GCF_000002075.1 Aplysia californica | reverse complement strand
TTAGTTAGTTAGTTAGTTAGTTAGTTAGTTAGTTAGTTAGTTAGTTAGTTAGTTACGAAGGCAACACAATAAGGTATTATAAGGAGAAAGCGAAAGGAAACTGAATGGAAAGACAAGCAGAAGTCTAGTTGAGCCGTCCATTCAAAATTTACTTGACCTACAACTCACATCCCAGTTCTCCACTTTCTGTAGGGGCCACATAATATGGATAGGTCGGACGTCATGCAAAAAAGACGCTTTTAACTTATTTTAAAAGTAAAGGCTCAAGTAGACCCACCCCACCACCCCCCACCCCGAAAAAACTCTCAACAACAACAAAACAATCAAACAACGCTCCTTAAAAAAACAAACAAAAACAAAAACAACAACAACAAAACCAAACAAATCAACCCCAACAAATTGAAAACAAACAAACAAAACCCCCAAAAGCAAAAAAAACCCAACAACAAACAAACAACAACAAAACAAACCCAAAATCAAACCAAACTAAACCAACCCCTCCCCCCCCTCCCAACTCCCCAATCCTTAAACAAAAGAACCAAAAGCGCCAACAGACAGCCAAAAACCAGAGGCTGAGGTCCTGTTTGAAAGTCGTCGTCTCCCACCCCAGGAGGGCACCGTCTGTGGCCGCTACACCTGACACAGGTAATACTCTGCGGCAATAAAGGTCTTAGGTTTTTGTCACGCCCGTCCAGGATGCACCAGACAGGTTGCACCGTGAGAAACAGGAAGGCTGGTCCAGTGCCTGCTGCGCAGCAGCGCTGAACGGAAGGGAGGGAAACGTCGATTGGAGCGAGCTAACCCCTAGATCTACCC
>NW_004797572.1:564855-565954 GCF_000002075.1 Aplysia californica | reverse complement strand
GCTACTACTACTACTACTACTACTACTACTACTACTACTACTACTACTACTACTACTACTACTACTACCCAGCAATTAAAGGGTTAATAAAATTAAATGTAAGTGCAAGCAAGCGTGAATGTACGTTAGCCCCAGTCAGCATTTAGATTTGCCATCGACTTGTATTTTAATATCCTAGACCATGCAGTCTGACGTACTTCCAGGTTCACTGTGGAGAGCAACATTTGACATAATTTTGAACCAAACTGAATACAACGACCGCTCGTGAACCCGACTATAACGAGACTGGTGTTTTACTGTAATATGAGCGCCAATGTGAAAAATTGTTAAATGGTATAGGTTTAACGCCCTTATCAACACTATTAGGTTATTTGGGAGGCGGGACCTCCGAGTTTAACGTCCATCTGCGAAAGGACAGAGCCAAAAGGGGTAATTCGTGTAAGGTAAAGTAAAGTGCCTTTCACAAGGACACGACGTCGGACCGAGCTGACGCTCGCACCTCCGAACACGCAATCTCACGATTGCGGGTCCGGTAGCCTAACCACTAGGCCACCGACACACACTTGGTAGCGAATGTTTTATAGAGAGCAAAGAGCAGCCGCTATGACAATGCACAATCTAGGATATTACAAACTTAATATCTATGATATTTCTGTGGAGTGGATCTGTCTGTATAATAATGTTATGTAAGTCTTAGTAACTGCTAATCGCCCCGGGCAAATTCCTGATGTCGAGATAGCTGACGCGAAAGAGGAAAGAAATCCTATACGAAGGTCGCGTCTGTGCAATGACTGAAAAGCTCGACCTTGCGTCTGGGCTAAATACCCTCAGTCTAGATTTTGATCCGTCGACTTATTTTTATGCTATTCGTCGCTCTAAAGTAGTAGATCTAATGCTCTACTTCACATTCATGAACATGACTGGTCTTTTCCGCTAGTGTAGAAAAAAGTGCTTGAGATTATAGACATGAAAGGAACGTTAAGCCACATGACGAGGAGAGATGAGTTGAAGGTCTCTGACTGAATGTACGAACATCAGATAACTACGACTTTATTCGGAGTCGTAAGAGGGGGGAAGGAGAGGGAGAGGGGGGAGGGGA
>NW_004797572.1:548916-561603 GCF_000002075.1 Aplysia californica | reverse complement strand
TACATGTATATACAATGTATATAAATATGTTATATTCTGTACAATTATACAAAATTAAGTATACGTTATGACTGAACAATATTATGTAAATGATTATTGTGCATGCGCGTAAACATTAATACATTATATATTTACATACGTATGTGAAATCTTCAATTTAGAATGTCATGCGGTCTTGTAAACCAGTTCTGGCATAGTGCCAGACTGAACTAATTGAAATATTATGTACTGTATTTTCACGTGCTCCACACGACTATCGTCGCCCGTATTTGACCTTGTTCTTATTCATCTTAACGGATCTAGAAAAGCGATAGTCCTCTGTACATGAAAAGAAAAGCGACGGTTTCGTGCACTCATACAAATTTGATTGACTAGCCCGCTAACGTCTTTGTATTATGCTCAAAGGACATGACAAAGACATTATAATATCAAACACACTGGTATATTAGTTTTACTCTATGCAATATTTCTGTCTCTCATTTTAAGAAATCCAGTATAATAACCATGCAGTTTTTATTTTATTTTACAGGAGCGCCAACAAAAACTGAATGTTGTTACCAAGAATACAAGCTCTTTACTAACACCCGAGGTCAATATTTTTAAGAATACAATTTTGGTAATAACTTCTTTATTATCTTTAAAGAGAACGTTGTTTTCTTGGTACAAACATTCAGTTTTTTTGGATATCCTATAAAATTGTAATAAAAACTGCATATACTGTACTTTTACGAAAGACGGCAGATTTATGCGAGGCTGTTAAGTCTGTACAACACACAGACGTAGGGGAATGGTACGACGTTTGCTTTATTTGGTTGTTTTTATATCACATATCGTCGGGGTCTGAACACAACTGTGTATCCAGCAAAGTAGGTCAAACAATTCTTTTTTCTGAAATAATGTTGTTTGTTTGTTTGTTTGAGTAAAGAGAATCATACCGGCACAATAGTGGTCATTTAGTGATGGTACACGATATGACAGATAGACAGAAATATCAGAAGGAAAGTGAAGAGATAGGATCTACTAGTGGCGCACTCCAACCGCCCACGAAATAATGTTGGTTTCAATCGTATCTTCAATTGACTCTCTTATGATAGCTAAGAAGGACGCTCTACACAGTTTTGAACAATTCTGAAAGAAGAATTTAAGAAAGAAAGTACTTAATTACATTAATTTACCCCCAAAGTTGTCTAGGTATCTCGGAATAACAATAATGTTATGTCCCACAGCCCAGGTTGGTCCTCTCAGGCAGGGTCGAAAAGTTTGGCAAAGGGTGGAGTGATTTGAGGCGGGTAGGGGGTGGGAGTGGCATTTCACATCAGTCGGATTATTGATGATTTCGAAGAAGGAATACTAATTGGTCTTCTGGTTGTTGTTATGAATACGAGAGGAACTGCAAGTTAAAGTCAAATGAAGAACGTAAATGCAATAACGGCCATTTCTTGCAGGGAAAAGGTAAGAATGGCAGACCGAAACAAAAGAGAGAAACTAAAGATGAGAGACATTTGCAAAGTACGGAGACGAGGCAACGTTGATAATAATTATATTTGTCGTAATTATGAACGTATGTATAATCAAAGATAGTACAAGACAAGATGGGCCACTCAGCCTAAAAAGTGTCCGCAGGAAGTATGCTCTTTGCTTCAGATGGCGCTGCAGTCTGTTTTGAAGCTCTCTTTCGTTTTTCCAGAAGAAGAATAGGAATAGCACCTCCTTGCGTGCACAGATCGACTGCAAGTTCACCAGCAGTTCGGGTACGTTCAGTGCGGAGTTTTAGGGGTTTTTTAATTTTAATATCCTCTCGCCCTTCATTCTAAAGTCAAATTAAACGAAGAAAGCCATCTCCTTTTCCTCCGGAAGAGGTTTTTTGTCAGCGTAACCATTTTTAAAAAGCGTTCTTCCTAAATGTATCCCAAAACTTGCTAGTTTCACTTTGATTTTTTAAAACTCAAGTAGGGTAACTCTGTTCGCAAAGAGTGCGCTTTTGTGAAGAGGGCGCCACCAAATTTTGAGGACACTTTTTTAATTGGCTCAAAGAGAGAAGTGGCCCATCTTGTCTTGTACTATCTTTGGTATAATCTTATTAGACCTGTGCACTGATGTTAATGTAAAGAATAATTTCGAATGGTGTGCTGTGGATTTATTATACAAACCCCTCCTAAAAAAAACAACGAGCTTAGAACCACTGCGTGACGTGGATGGGCGTGGCAATGGGCGTGACTCTGGGCATGGGGTGTGGAAAGGCGAGGGTCAAACGAAAACAACTAAATTATATGCCAGTCGCCAAAAGGAACATGCTATTGAAAAGTTCTGAACTGCACACGGCATGTTTCCTAATTTCAGAGTGTGAGGTTAAGGCTATTTATTTTAATTCTTTTCTCTAATACTGTGGAACTGACTGATGATGCGTACGCATTGATCAAGTGTCGTGGACTATAGTTAGTTTAGTTTTGTACAATAAGTACATAAGTATACTACCACTGGCTTGTCAACGCTTTCGTTTATACAAACAACTCCTTACTTTGCGAAGAAGCAAAAACACACAAAAGCTATAACGAAAAGGATCAAGGGATAACGAGAAAACAGGACAAAGAGAATAAGGTTTCCAAAAATGAGTAGATAGATAGATAGATAGACAGACAAACAGGCAGGCAAGCAGGCAGACAGACAGACAGACAGATAGATAGACAGACGGATATTTAGATAGATAGACAGACAGACAGACAGATAGATAGATAGATAGATAGATAGATAGATAGATAGATAGATAGATAGATAGAGAGAGAGAGAGAGAGAGAGAGAGAGAGAGAGAGAGAGAGAGAGAGAGTGATAAGATAAGAAAAAAATCACCTTTTGATCAGGAGCTTCTAGCCGGGAAAGAGACGGGGCGAAATCCCAAAGGCCCATACACTTTAGCAGGTATCCCAGAAAAGGGCCGGCCCGCCCTTTGACCAAATGGTGCTGTGTCTCCAGACCGTACCTCGCCGTTGGCGGGCTCTGCTGGCAAATTCCCATTGTCGTTCCCCTCGGATGTGTAATCCATGCGCTCGTCTTGCTGTTGTATTCCAGCATAGTCCGGCACCGAAATACGAGCCATGCCCTCGTTTTCTTTGCGCGAGTTAACTACAGTAATTCTGGTGGTGGTGGTATTGGTGAGGTCTCGAGAGGAACTAGCTTTGTCGTCAGGGAAACCGTTTCGTTCTGCCGTCACTGTAGTTGCTGTATCGTTGTCGGTGACGGTATTCATAGGTTGATGATGAGACTGACGGTTTGTTGTTGTTGTTGGTGGTGTTGTTGTCTCCTCTGCTGCTGTGTTGTATGTTGTAGCAGTACGTGAAAGAGAATGAGAAGAAGGAAGAGGAGGAGGAGGAGGAAGTGATGCGTTTTGCTGGTTGTGGCCTTGGACCGGGTAATTGTTCTGAAGACCCCCCTCCCTGCCGGCTGCTGCTTCCATCATTGTTTGCAGTAGTGTTTTATAGTACAGGCCGTCCTGAGGAATGCGCTGGAGGGGAGACAGGTCTCTTCCCATGACGGGGCTCTGAGATCCTGTTATCAGACTGATCACCTGTTTCTTAGAGCCCATGGTCGTGCTTTCTAGAGTTTTCCCCCCACCAACGTTACCGCTAAAAATCTGAGACAGGTCCGGACCATGGAGATTGGGAATGTTGTAGCCGGAGTGGGCGTGGTGGGTTCCCTGAGAAGATTCAAACCCCGTGTACCCTGGCTGAGTGTTGATGCTGAGGGTGCTCAGCAGGACCGCCCACTGTTGCTGAGTGGAAGGCGGGGTGACGCCCAGCATCCGCATGTACTCGCTGAGGTAGCCCACGTCTTGGCTCGATAGGTTGGGAAATGCGCTAGGGGTGCCAGTAGAGGACACTCCGCCCCCGCCGATGATGGGAGCAGAATGATTGGCGTACGGGGCGGAGTCTAGTGTAGTTGCCGCCAGTGATGTGTGGGAGATAGGGTGTCCCAACACTGTTGTGGAAAAGGCAGTAGGAGGGACGCTGTACCTCTGATGTGACAGCGGGGCCGTGCTCCCGGCCAAGTGGGAGGAGCTATGTGCCGGTGCTCCTCCTCCGATATAACTCCCATGACCATTGGGCATATAAGAAGAGTTGACCATCTGGTTGGAGTGCCCAAAAGAGCTCTGGATGGGCCCTGTGTTCGGCACTACACGGAGCGGGTCCATGGGCATTATCCCCGTAGAGCTGTTATTGAGGCTGGCGTGTGCCTGTTGTACCTGCTGCTGCTGCAACATTGTGATCTGTCTCTGGAGTCGCTCTTGGGCCTCCAGGTCTCTCAGCCTCAAAAAGTCTCTTTCAATCTCCTTCTGTCGAAGCCTTTCAATCTCTATCTGCTTCTCCTTTTCTTTAATTTCGTTCGACAACGATTCGTCTAGACGACTTCGCTCTTGTACCCTCACTGTGGACTCGTAAGAAAACTTCTTGTTCTTTTTCTTATAGAGCTTGGGCGCTCTGCCCTCCTCAGCGGCACCAGACTCGCCAACGACACGACCTTCTGTGTCTACGTTCACAGTCTCGTATTCTGGGAGCACAACTATTTGTCCGTTCTTGCTCATATAAGCAACCCCAGCTCTCTTGAGCTGTTTCATATTCCCAGCACCGCTTGACATCTTCAAACTTCTGGGCGAAGAAATGGCGTCTATACCACTGGCAAAGTCAATATCTCCAACATCAGCGTCTGACTCTTCCTCCGACATGTCAATACCGTCGACATCGTTCTCGTACGGAACGCTCACTGAACCATCGCTGACCCGACGCCGAAGAGAACCTTCGTGAGTTCCAGACATCTCCCAGTTGGGATTTAGAGAAACCTGTGCTCTTTCCTCCCTCGGAGAAAGGCCTTGTTGAGGAAGCAGTTCTTTACTAATGTCGAGGAATTCGCAAGATTTTTGTTTCTTCAGTAGCTTCCCAGAAGCCTTGCTAATGGAGTCGAAAGCGTTCCTCATGCTCTCGTGAACACTTTTCTTGAATTTGCGAATGCTACCAGCGGCAGACTTGACGTCGCCATTCTCTGCCGAGGCCAAGTCATCGAGGCTTTTCTGTTTCGGCGCTACCTCTGGCTTTTTCTGTTTCTTCTGTTTCTTTTTCTTAGAGTTTTTCAACTCATTCAGTTTCGTGGGAATAACAGAGGATTTGAAGCCTTCGGTTGAGACATTTCTCTCGGACAGTGTATAGCTTTCATCCATGATGTCATCATCGGAGTCGAGGTCATCCTCAGGTGTCCAGCTAGGAGAGAACACGCGCTGGGAACCGCCGCTAGAACTGGTCAAGCTCACGCTCTCTGGGTGTATAGGACCTCGCTTATCGAAGTCCAAGTTGGCTCCAATAGCGTTCATTTCCTGATCAAAATCCCCATTGTCCGGATTTGCGTCAGTGTTGCTGGTCACAGTTAATTTTGTCACGTGATCATCCTTATCAGGAATGTTCTTTTTATCGCTGCCGGGAGCTTCTTTCAATAAAGGACTGGAATTCCCACCAACATTGGCTTTATCTTTGTCATAACTGTTTCTCTTTGACACTTTCTGGAAAACTGATTTAAAAGGTACATTCTTTTTATGTCCGGGGGTCTTCGAAGTGATCTGATTACTTTTATCAACCCCGTTCGCAATGGCGTCTTGTCTACGGGCTTCTCTGGCGCTTGCAGCTTTCGCCAGCTCCTCACGGAAAAGCTCAGCAGGATCTTTTGGCTTCTCAAGCGTTGGTGGCGGTTTTGTCTTGACCACTTTAGACCCCCGGGCTTGGGCGGCTAGCATAATGTCGTGCTGAAGCAGGGAGCTCATCCTCTTTGGCTGTAACTTTCCGTCAGAAGCTGTCGAAGAAAAGGACGCATCTAACTTTGAGCCACTCTCCTCCCTTGCTGTCGGTAGTGTGAATGACTCCTTGGCCACCAGGTTTACTTTTGAATCAATCATGTTAACAGGATCGTTACCCCCACTTGCAGAGCTGTCTTTCAGATCCGTAGTGCTCTCTGTGACACTGTTGTTATTAATTTCGCTGTTCAGTTGCGCGATAACTTCTTCCGAATCCACAACCGCTTCGCCCTCATCGGGTTTTGGTGTTTCTTTTTCTTCAGATGTTCTAGGTGTTTTCAAAACGTCCTCTAACTTCTTTAAAGCCTCAATCTGCGCTCGAGCATCCGACATGCTCTTCTGTAAAGCATTCTGAGGTGGGGAAGAAACTTTTGCATCTTTCTGAACCACATTGTGTGTCTTCTCTGCTGGAGCTGGCGTTGTCTGCTGCAAGTGGCTAGGTAGGGGTGGGGCTGGCGGGATAGACGTAGCCAGTGGCGTCGTGTCAGTTCCTAAGTTCCCTATCGGAGGAGGGGCTGGAGTTGAGCTGATCGACGCAAGCTGGCGATGGCCCAACTTTGATTTTGGAAGAGGAGTCGGGGCTGGCGACTTCGAGTGCGAGGTTCGGGAGATAATGGAACTCGTTCGTTGAAGTGAGCGCGACTGGCGGTTCAGAGAAGAGTTGTTGCTGGAGATGTCCTCCATCTCGTAATCGGCAGGAGGCTCGGTCGAGAGTGAAAAGTTACCTGGACTTTTGTCTCTCTTTGGCGCAACACCTGGAGGAGGTGGAGGTGCAGGTGCTTTCTTCTTTTTGGATTTACTCACACCCGTCTCAGAACTGCCCGTGCTAACGCTGTGGGTGCCAGACTTGCCCCCAAGATTCTGTCTGTCGAAGGGAGATTTGGGTACCGTGTTGGACGCCGTTATGTCAGCGCTCATCTCCTCCATCTTCCTACCTGTTTTCTCTTCAAGCTCGTTCAGTCGTTTCTGCCTGCGGTACTCAGACAGCTGAGCGTAGGTCACGTTAAAAGAGTAGTCTAAGTCGAAGGAACTCTTCAGCGGGAGAGACGTCGTACTAGGCATGACGTTCGAAAATGGCTCCTGGCGTGCAACGTTGTATAAGTGCTCCCGAGGGTCTTCGGGAATTACCGCCCCTTGAAGGGACGTGCCAGTTGTTAGGGACGCTTGGCGACGATGACGGGTCACTTTCATTGGCTGGGTTCTCTCGCGTTCTAAAGAATGTGATCGGCGTAGGTTTGAGGCAGGCTCTGGCTTGCGTTGGGTGATATCAAGAGTGTTGCTCTCAAATCCGTTTGTCGGAGACGGAACGTGACCGTTTTCTTTAGGAACATCGCCGTTCGAAAAAGTATTTACACTCGAGAAATTACTGCTAGAAGCGTTGGCAACGTTTCCTGGCTTATCTGTTGCAGATATGAGCTGGGGTGAAGACAACGAATGGATGAGGGGTGCACTGGAATTCTCTTTGTTATTGTCTTTGATAACATTCTCACCTTGCTCGACAGACAGAGAATCATCTCCAGGTTTGAAAGGAATCTCAGGATTGTACTGGAAAATGTCTGCAAAGTCGGGGTGGAATTTTGTCAGTTCTTGAGATACGGGTCGCAAAAGCTTCCTGGCTTTTCCCATATCTGCAATGCCATTGTGTATGACCTTGTTCTCGGGAACTACGTAGTTGGGCGTCCTCGGGGTGGGTGGTTTAGAGGGCGGGGCACTGGGTCGAGGGGGCGGGGATTGCGTGCGCTTTTCCCCCGCCCGGGGAGATACTGGGTTTGAGGAGTTCTGACCCATTTTTACGAAAACATCAGGGGCCGTTGAAAGTAGTGTGGGGAAGGCTTATTGCGAGGCTTCTTTATTTATTCAAACTTAAAAACAGTGCTCGACGAAAAGTCCAAATGAAGAGAACGGTGAGTAACAAAAAGCTTGATGCCAATATCTTCCTTATGTGGCAGACTCACGGAGCTGGGACAACCCGCCCAGAGCCCGGGCGATTCTCTTCAGAAACGGTTTTTCCATGGCTGGCAAGGCAACTGTGAGGGGTATTCTGAAGAAAAAAAAAGAAAGTTTGTTCTAGTAAATGTTTTACTTCACTTGCAACACAAGAAGGTCATATAAGTGCCGAGGATTAGAAGTGTTACAAGAGAGTAACAAACACAAAAAAGAAAGAGGGGAGATAAATTCGATAGATGTTTGATAAGAAAGAAGAAGCAAACCATACCAGAGCACCCGCCAACCACTCAGAGGAAAGAAAACATCAAATTGAACGATCATCTCCATTAGTTTTACGGGTTTTTAGTTTTAGTTTGAGTGTTTAGTATGAGTAAAGAGAAGCACAACAACATCAGTACAATAACAGTCATCCAATAACGGTCACAGAGCATTCGAACTTGTACCCTCTGCGTGCGATGGAGAAGTGCATTAGCGCTACACCCCGGACTCCAAGCTCACTACTTATTTAGGAGAAGAAGAAGAAGAAGAAGAAGAAGAAGAAGAAGAAGAAGAAGAAGAAGAAGAACAACAACAACAACAACAACAACAACAACAACAACAACAACAACAACAACAGCGACAACAACATTAACAACAACTACAACAATACAAACAACAACAACAACATTTAGTAGAGGTTTTACGGCACTCTCAACTACATAAGGTCATATGAGCGCCAAGGGGTGGATGTCAACAGAGAAGTTTTTACAGGGAATCAGACTTAATCTGCTCACCGCTCTAGCTTCAACAGCACAAGGTCTGTTTCGACTTTCAAGGCACCTCGGAAATAGGGGGTCACAAGAGTGTGACAAACATACAAAAGAAGTAGAGGAAAATGACAATAGTAAGGATTAGGAAAGAAAAAACAGCAGTTCCCTGTTGTAGATCAGGCACAGTTATGAGCGTGACATTGATAAATCAGCCCATTTACAATTCTACTGTGCATGAACCAGAAATGTCCCCCCCCCCCTTGGGAATGGCCTAAAGACACTTCAGTCAGTGACACCGACCCGGGGGGTACAACAACAACAGCTACAACGACAACATAAACAACAGCAATAACAGCAACAATAACAAAAAGAGTAAGAAGAACAAGAAGGACAAGAAAAAAAAACCCCCAACAAAACCTCGACAAAACCGACACGCACAAGAAGCATAGACTTTCTCACCAGCCCAGAATTTGTACTTTTATGTAAACCTACAGACTGAGAGGAGAACGACGCAGGACAATTCGAGAAAAACTCAAACCTATTTGAACGCCTCAAACTGCCTCATGCTAATAAAGACCGCAAATATTGACACACAAACACTCCACGCAGAGAAACAAAAGATAATGTATGTGCTCGCAGCAATGAAATACCATGGCAGTCAAATGCAACGCCCTTGAGTAAACGCTTACTGTCCTTCGGTCGTTTTGCCCCTGCTTACAAAACCGTAGCTCAAGACGATGATCTACAATCTCGAGAGGAGAGTTCAAAAGTTTCCTGCGAGGATTGAGAGCTTGTGAAGCAAATTCGTGGGTCACATAAGACATTTTTATGACGGAATCGTGTGCGGCGCTATAATATCGTGTGCGATGAGAGAATAGCATAAATAATGCATGAGGGAACACTGAAGGGAATACGCTGGGTATGATATAAAGACATTTGGATCAAGAAGAATAGGGAGATCATCGACACAATGATAGCCAAGAACGTTGCATGGTGACAAAAAGCGAAAAAGAAAAAAGGAGAAACATTGTAATTCAACATTGTTGCTGTAAATGTTTTACGCCTGTTTCGAATTAATTTAGGTATTTGATTTAGGTGTTGGGGTGCTTAGACTCTACCTTAGAATGATATAACGTCCAAGAAGACAAGTGAAGATACTCGATGACAAGAAATAAAAACCTTTTCCACTCGGGAATCGAACTCACATGATCTGTGTGAAAAAGCAACGAGCCTAACCACATCAAATCAGTTAAGTTTTAGTAGAGGTTTTACGGTGCTCGCAACTGCATAAGGTCATATGAGCGCCAGAAGATTAGAGGTGTTACAAGAGAGTAGCAAACGTAAAAAAAGAAAAAGAGGAGATAAGGACAATAAATGTTTTATAGGAAAGAAGAAGCAAACCACACCAGAGCACCCGCCACCCACCCACACATCAAATCAGATGCTGGGACAAAAAGCTAAGAGGAAAGAAGAAAAGAAGAAAAACAGTGACCTTACAACAACAACAACAACAACAACAACAACAACAACAACAACAACAACAACAAAGGGGACCCCTTCCCCTAAAACAAAACAAAACAAAAACTGGAGAGAACAGTCATCTATTCCTGGGCGGTTGGCGGGTGCTCTGGTGTGGTTTGCTTCTTCTTTCCTATGAAACATCTATCGTCCTTATCTCCCCTTCTTCTCTTTTATGTATGTTACTCTCTTGTAACGCCTCTAATCTTCTGGGGCTCGTATGACCTTATGCAGTTGCGAGCGCCGTAAAACCTCTACTAAAACTAAACTAAGTCATCTATTCCTCCATACATTCTGTTCTATCCTGAGACAAGGCATCAAAAACGGGGGACACGGATCAACCACCGCGTTGAAAGAAGTGTTAAGGCGTTTAACCCACGAAATTTTGCAGCAGGTTGCATCTCATTACCCCCCCCCCCCCCGCTCAAAAGGAATGAAATAAATAAATACAATAAGATTTAAAAAGAGACAGTTATGGAAACGGCGGAAGTTACATAGCTGGGACGCCTTCTCTTTTCATGTAATCGCAACATTCATGCCGCCTAAGATTACTTCAAGAACGGGCTACAAAAAAAAAAAGAAGAAATAATTCCACCACAGACTGCACATGACATAACATGTCTTATTTAAGAGAAAAAGGAAATGGACACTTTTGAAAAGAGTTTCTTTTGGCTGACCCAAACCCCAGCCCTTTCGTTCCGATTTCATGGGATCGACTCCAGTGAACATGTGGTACCACGTGAATCTTCCCACGCTTTCGAGGACGAGCGTAATTTTTCTTTGGGGTGAAAATTTCAGCCAGGTGTTAATAATACTATCAGTGCGTCAGGTAACTATGTAAAGAGAAATAAAGGAGGAGTTAAACGGGAGAAGAATTGTGCAGCTCTGGCAAAGAGTATTTTTTTCTCCATCTGTCACGTTTGTTTGAGTAAACAGAAGTACATCGACATAATGATGGTCATTTTAAGCAGGTGGGAAGACAGACAGACAAACAGACAGACAGACAGACAGACAGACAGACAGACAGACAGACAGACAGACAGACAGATAGACAGACAGACAGACAGACAGACAGAAATAACAGAGAGAAAGTAAAGATGTAGAACCTACCAGTGGCGCCCTCCAACCACCTGCCATGTGTCGAGTGCTTGTAAAAGAATATCCACAGTTATCTTTTAGTGTCTTCTTGATTTTTGCTGCTCCGACATTTTAGTCTTCGTCTCATTTCTTGATCTGGGTGCTACTTTGTTTGTACTCCATTTTTCGACTTTGTTTTTGTTTTAGTAAGAGTTTTACGACACTTGCAACACACTTAGGTCATGCAAGTGCCAACAAAAAATCAGAGGTGTTAAAACAAAGTAACAAACACACACACACAAAGAGGTGAGATAAAGATGGTAGATGTTAGATTGGGAATAAGGAGCAAACCAGACCAGAGCACCAGCCAACCACCCGCTGCCGACTTTTGGGAGCTTCTGTCTCAGCAATTTGGTTGTTGAAAAATCTTTCCATTTGAGCCCCAAATTGTTACATCTAATGCCCGTATACCGTAGAATTTCAGTTTCATTACATTCTAACTTCCGTTTTTTAAAGACTGAAAATCAATACTTTAAAATGTGATTCATATCAAAACCAGAAAAAAAATGGAATTAGCACAAGATAGCATGCTAGCAAGGTCAACCTTTTCGAGGTGGATTCTGGAGAGGAGGGAGGAGCAGCCATGGCATTGTACCGCCTGCAATGATAACTTTTTTCCAACCAAGTACGCAACAAATAAGTACGTAAAGAAAGCATGAAGCTCGCGATTCGTCTTAATAAAAAGCAACTGATCTCTCAGTACAAGGAAAGAGAAAGAGAGGAAGGCAGAAAGAAGATGGGAGGACAACATCAAAGAGTGAACAGGGAAAACGATGGGTGACAATCTGAGGAAAGCAGATGACAAAGAGAAATGGCGAGATCTGGTTTTCAGATGTATTGGTGCTCCAAGGACCTTATAACCTCCTTGTGGTGCCTCCACAGTTGCCCCAACCATGGGATAGAAGAAGAAGAGATCTCGCAGTGCGTGGCGTATGTGTAAATTCACTTCTTCCACACCACAATATGCGTCTGTGGTATAGCGGTTAGGCATTTCTCTTTCGTTTTCGTAAGAGTGTGTTTTACGGCACTTGCAACACAATCAGGTCATATTAGTGCCGAAGATTAGAGGAGTTTACAAGAGAGTAACAAGCACAAAAAAAGAAGGAGGGGCGATAAAGACGATTGATGTTTGATAGGAAAGAAGAAGCAAACCACACCAGAGCGCCCGCCAGCCACCACCACCCACAGGCACTTCTCTGTTGCTCACGGAAGAGTTCAATTTCAGTGAAGGAAAAATATTTATCAAGTATCTTGGTCATTCTGCTGGAACATTTTCCAGAAGGAAATGAAAAAAACCCCATAACGTAGGAATTACTATATAATATTATAGAGTAGCGTTCCTCAACCACTCGCTTAGTTTGAGTCTAAGAGTGTGTTTGAATGAATGAGACTGTTAAAAAAGGTAATACAATAAAACCGCATGACGCTCATAATTCTTTACATACACACATACACACACACATACACACACACACACACACACACACACACACAAACAGATACATA
>NW_004797572.1:546613-548479 GCF_000002075.1 Aplysia californica | reverse complement strand
TTATTTATATATATATAGAGGCTAATACATCCGCTTGCGTAGGAATTAAAAGGGCAATTTAATTGTATTAAACACACATTATTGTTTGTGCAGGAAACGAGAGGTTGGCGAATTTTGGAAGAAAAGGCGGCGTTATTAAAAAAAACCCCACACACACAAAACCCCCCAAAACAAACAAACAAAAAAACCAGAAAAGAAAAAGAAAACAAAGCCTTCTTGAGAAACGTCCGCTCTGAACAGCCTCCCTTCTGAAAGAGCTGTAATATAAAGATATTGCTTAGGCTTGTCTTTCCTTTTGTTTGAGTGAAGAGAAGCACATCGACAGAACATCCCCCCCCCCAAATAATCTAAAAATATAATAAAGCAAAAATATCTACGTATTTGTACAGCTTTAAAATACACCTTGCAACACACAAATAGCAACCATTCATTAGGCGCAGGGAAGCATAATATTTAAGATAGAAAGAGAGGTACAGCATAGGGAAAAGGAAAGAGTAGGGGGCCTACCAGCCGCGCCCTCCAACCATCCACGTTCATTCGGGAGTGACCATGAAAGGCGTCCCACGTTAACATAAAGGGTAAGTTATGTTTAGGTGTCGTACTATAAAGATTTCTATCTGACCAGGCATATTTTCCGCCCCCAGCCCCAGATTGGAGTCTTTCCCTGACAGAGGCGGTCGGTGGAGAGATCGAAGATCATTTCAGGGCAGAAGATAACACATAATACGAGACATATATCGTATATATCTCTCGACCCCTCCCCCCCTCTCTCTCTCTCTCTCTCTCTCTCTCTCTCTCTCTCTCTTTCTCTCTCTCTCTCTCTTCTCCATCATCAAGATATCTGTTCAAACAATGAAGACCCCGGTCACATTTTTAGTGCGCACCCAGTCAACATGCTTCTGTTTCCTCAAACAAAACACAGATACACCCCTTCTCACAAACAGTCACACGTGAATACACGTACACAAACATACACACGCGCCTGCACTCACTCAAACGACAAGGAACTTGGGGGCGGAGGAGTTGGGCAGGAGTTGTGAGGGCGGTGGGGGGCGGGGAGGGATAGAAAAACAAGGCATACAAGCTTTAGTTCCAGTATCCTTGTAGAAAGACCTACTATTCCAAGTACGTATCGTAAAAACAGTATGACGAGAACTAGTCACAATTCAAAGCTGTTGTTATTCTAGTTAATTAATGCGCCTTCAATAACATTATAAATTTCCTTCACATTTCAAATCGACACAAGATTACACAAGCAGTCTAATTTTACTTACGAGCCTTTTACTTAGCACCACGAGAAAACTACTACCCCTCCTCTCTCTCTTTCCACGGAACCCTTACGTCGCTGGCACAAGTATCCCTATTTTACTTATCACCACACGACGAAAACAACCCCACACGACCCCTCTGCAGCGAAATCTAAAGTGCCCTAATACGTAGAAGCAAGGAGGAGTGTAGGAGGTAAGTGAACAGAACCCAACAATACTTTGACGTGAAGTGTCTGTCTGGTTTAGATCCCCCCTCTGGTGTTGTCCTCTTAGGGAAGAATAGATAAGGCTTTCATTGTGGCAGGAGTTGGACAGAGCCTAGACGCTCGGAAAGATATTATAAGCACGCATAGTATAGGAGAGAGCCTATAATAGACGCTCAGAGACGTATAAGGACGTAGAGGAGAGAGCCTATAGACGCTAAGAGTATAGGAAAGAGCGTATACCTGTCGGGTACTAGTTTGGACAGTGTCTCCAGAATGAGAGGGTGTGTGTATTTATACCAAATTATTGTGTATGTGAGGGTGGGTGGGCGGGGCGGTATTTTTTCTGGTTTGTGTTCGTGTTCGTGCTCGTGTTCGTGTTTGTGTGTGTGTGC
>NW_004797572.1:543063-545521 GCF_000002075.1 Aplysia californica | reverse complement strand
GTGTGTGTGTGTGTGTGTGTGTGTGTGTGTTTGTGTGTGAGTGTGTGGGAGCAAGTGTGAGTGTAAATGCGTGTGCAAATGTGTGTGTCTGTGTGTATGTGTGTATATGTGTGTGTGTGTGTGTGTGTGTGTGTGTGTGTGTGTGTGTGTGTGTGTGTGTGTGTGTGTGTGTGTGTATGTGTGTGTGTGTGTGATCGATCGGGTTAGACAGATAGATAGATACATAAATAGATAGATAGACTGATAGGACGACAATGACCAATGGACAGTAAGTAAAGAGTCAGACAAGCACGTGAAGGTGAAGATAAGTAGAAAGGAGAGAGAAACTGAGTAAAAATAGAAATAAAAGCAGAGACAAAGGAAAGTAATGTCAAAAGGCAATAGTCACAAAGTATGAAAATCCCCTTAAAAATACAAAAATGAAAAATAGACGGACGTAAAAATGACTAAGTAAATACATTGTAAACGAATCCAATTATTATAAACTTTATTTTTATACATCTCTATTGTCACAATTTAGAAGTTTTAGAAGACGGACTTCTTTAAAGCATGGGCTTTTTTTGCTTTAAAAAAAAGAGAATTTTATGGCACTTGCAACACAATTAGTTCTTGTGCGTTTCGAACATTAAACGCGCTCATAATATGACCTTAGCAGTTGCGAGCGCCGTAAAACCTTATACTATACATACATACAAAGGTTCTATTAGATAGTGACGTACACATAATGGAAGGAGGACAGATCATAACCATAGATGTTTGACAGGGAAGAAGGAGCAAACCCCAAAAGAGCACCCGCAAACCACCCACGGATACAGCATACTTGCAGAAAGAAATAGATCGATTTTAATAGACTATCCCAGACGGAAAGGAACTCACACCTTTAGCGCGCAAAGGCAAAGATCCAATCAGTTATTCCGAGGACGTCAGGGAATGTAAATTGGGTAACGTCTGATTTCCAAAAGACGGAAACAAAATTTGGAACCGGCTTCCGTGGTGTAGCAGTTAGGTGCATTACAAATACACGCAGTAGACCTAAGTTCGATTCCTTCGGGGGGAAAATGATCGAATGGCACATCAGCTGTCTGCGGGGACTTTGTATTCCTTTCAGCTTGGGTTGTCACAAGTTGATGCCCGTCTACTAAATTATCTAACTTGTATCGATGGGGGCTTTAAACGCTTGCATACCCCCCCTCCCCCCAAACGAAACAAAATGAACCCTGGAACTATAACCATAATCATATAGCGGTATAAGCGACGAAGTAACGGGTAAATCAAGCTGCGATCGCACCGCGTTACATGTATTTTGATTGCTTGCGTATGTTGATCCCTTTATTGGCAGCCGCTTCCGCGCAACAAACCGTGGTCTATATTTAGCAGCAAGCGAAGATCAGAACCAAAAGAGGATATTCCGTCTATACAACGGTGAATCAGAGGTATTTATTCCGTCAAGTCTTTGGAAATATCAAAGCTTGAATTGAATGAGCGGCTGTTTTGAACGCTTGCTAACGTCGGATTATGGGTGGTGGTGTAGGCTGAGTCATCATTAATCTGTTCTTAACATCACGATAGTTTCTTTTAAACCTCACGCCCTCTCTCTCTTTCACGGTACCCTTGTTCTTTGGTTGGTTGGTTGGTTTGTAGGTATATATGTTTGTTTGTTTGTTAGTTAGCTTGCTGGTTTGTTTGATTGAGTAAAGAGATGTATATTGACACAAATGCCGGGGAAAAATGTAAGACACATAGACAGAAGCAACAGAGGGAAAGAAGAGGAGAGTAGGACGTACCAGCGGCATCCTCTTTAGTTTTAGTAAGAGTTTACGGCACTTGCAACACAATAAGGTCATATAAGTGCCGAAAATTAGAGATGTTACAAGAGAGTAACAAAAAACAAAAAGAAGGAGGGGAGATCTAACAGAGAAGATAGATTTTTATAGGAAAGAAGGAGCAAACCACACCAGAGCTCCCGTCAACCACCCACTAGCACCCACTAACCACTCAAAGCATAGTACAAAATATTTTTAAAAGAGGTTGGCATACTACTACTACTACTACTACAACTACTACTACTACTACTACTACTACTACTACTACTACTACTGCTACTAACTACTACTACTACTACTACTACTACTACTACTACTACTACTACTACTACTACTATATATAGTAGAACTATGATCTAAACTTAAGTGATTAGTCATTTGCATACTTCGTTTAGTTAAGTTCAGTAAGAGCTTAGGCACTTGAAACACAATACGGCCATATAAAGGCCGAAGATAGAGGTATTACAATGGACTAACACACACACAAAAAGAGGAGAGATAAGAATGACGTTCGTTTGACAGGAAAGAAGGAGGAGCCCACACCAGAGTACCACCTCCCATGAGAAAAAAAGGACCTACTTAAAAAATAAAGTCCTGTTTTATGAAAAAGATAATGTATAAATATATGTACATAT
>NW_004797572.1:538243-541232 GCF_000002075.1 Aplysia californica | reverse complement strand
CCCTCTCTCTCTCTCTCTCTCTCTCTCTCTCTCTCTCTCTCTCTCTCTCTCTCTCTCTCTCTCTCCAAAGAAAATCCCAAACGTCTTCGTCGCCACTTGAATTGTTGAGGTAATGATTAACTCTTTCATGTTGTCGCATACATAATAATATTGTGCCCTATCAGCAGCAGACCAAAGGTAAGGTTGAGTCACATTTTGAACTATTATGCACACATGAGAAACATGACTTTACACATTTCATAGTATGTATGTTGTAGTCCGCCTTTTTTTTTTTTTTTTTTTTTTTACAGTTTAAGGTAAAGTTTAAGGCGGGAGATAAGGGCGATTTATGTTTTGATAGGAAAGAAAGAGAACACCACACCAGAGCACCCACCAACCACCCATGTTAAGTTGAAAATTCTGTGTCAATAAAACAGTAATACTTCTTTTTTTTTAAAGCTTCCAAAATCAGTACGTCTTGCTCCGAGCGTTGTCGCAGAATAGGCGCCCTCAAAGAATTACTCAACGGCGTATCATCACAACAGCCGCCCGGTGCCATTAAAATTTCTTTTTTTTTTTTCAAGTAAAAGTTTTACAACACTTGCATCACAAAATAGATCATACAAGTTAAGTGCTCGGAGGTTAGAGTTAGAGGTGTCACTAGAGAGAAGCGTGCAAAGAAATGAAAGGCGGATGATAAGGATGATAGATGTTTGATAGGAAAGAAGGAGAACATCACACCAGAGAGTACCCACCAACCACCCATGTTCGGCCCCTGTTTTTTCAGTTTTAGTACGTGTTTTATGGTACTTGCAACACAATACGGTCATACACGTAAGTGCCGACGATTAGAGGAGTTACAAGACAATAACAAACACAAAGAAAGAAGGAGGAGAGATAAAGACGATAGATGTTTGACTGAATAGAAGAAGCAAACCACACCAGAGCACCCGCCAACCACCCATGTTCAGCGCTTGAGGTGTAATGGTAAGACTGTTTCACGCAAAAAGGTCTGAGTTCGATTCCCTCGTCTAGAAGTCTATTTTTGGAGTACCCTCCTCCTTCTTCTTGGACACTATATCCCACCCACCTCTTGACTGACCCAGGTATGAGAGATTGCTGGTTCGGGGGTTCGAGCCTCAGCTCGGTCCGACGTTGTGTCTTTGGGAAAGGCACTTTACACGAACTTTTCACTTGGCTCGGTCCTATCGGAGACGTACGTTAAACTAGGAGGTCCCGCCCCTTAAATAACCTTATAGTGTTGATAGGGGCGTTAAAGTCATACCATTTTTATTTTGACCCAGGCATACAGGGATAAAGTAGTTCTTCTCTAAAATGATGAACAATGTTTATCTACATTCCCCCATTTACAGTCACAACAAAGACGTAATTTCGTCAGCGGAAAATAAATCAGGAAATTTGTTTGTTCGAGTAAAGAAAAGCACATTGAAACGCTGACAGTCACTTAAAGTGGGGAAAGAAAGCAACAAGACAGATAGACAGAAACAACAGAAGGGAAGAAAAAAAAAAGAAGAGCATCTATCACTGACAGGGGGCGCTCGTGGCCTAGAGGTTAAGGTGTTGGCCTCTCATTCAAAGGTCCCGGGTTCGAATCCGGGTAGCGACCGAAAAATTTTCTTCTCTAAAATTGTCTCCTTTCACCTCCTTTCCTGCTCTCTAGCAATGTTCTGTTGTCTGCTTTCAATTCCACTTTCTTCCCCCACCCCTCACCTCCTTTGCCCCCTCCTCTGGGCTCCTGACTCTTTCTGCAGCCTTTCTACTGCTACTCCTTGGCTCCTCCTTACTGCTGTCTTTCTGCCACACCCCTGATCTTCTGGTAGGAAAGATCTACACCTAGCCTTCTCGGACAAGGGCGAAAAATCTCGGAGGGCCCGTGTGCAAGTTGCGCACGTTAAAGATCCCTTGGTGGTCTAAAATCGATAAGAGTAGGCTTCGGCCGCCACCCGGGCAAAATTCAAAATTTCCCACCAACTGAAAATATCAGGTGTGTCCCGCGCGCTCATATGACCTATGCAGTTGCGAGCGCCGTAAAACACTTTACAAAAACAAAATATCACTGACGCCCTTCAAACACCCACCAAAACCAGGACAAGAAAAAGGTTGTCTAACTTACGATTATGTGTTAACATTTCGTCAATGTCCACAATCTTTCTTGCTGTGTATTCTTTTTAAAATCAAAATCTGTTCAGCTTCCTCCGCTATCATTATATAGCAAAACCAAGCCTTAGTATATAATGTGCTTTTTGGGAAAGAGTTGTATTGTGCTTTCAGTTTTCTGCCCGACTGATGCCAATAAAACAAACAAACAAACAAAAAACAAAAACAAACAACAACACGAAAAACAAACAACGGATATAGTAGATGTTTTATGTCTCATCAACACAATTGAAACCATTCAGGAGGCGGGCTGCTTCAATTCTGCCTGCTCAAGGCCAATTCACGCTGAGAGGGATACTATACTACGTCCTCGAAAACAGACAGCGGTAGTAGATAAATTTTCTTCCCACACGGGAGTCGAACGCACATCTTGTGCTTGCGAGTGTGAACGGCTTAACTTCTACACCAGAGACATCGATGCCCTACGGATGGCCTGCCAATAGCTCGACCGGTGTAAACGAAAACGACCACTTTCATTCACATATGTTGGGGGGAAATTCGGTAAAATTTGAGCCATAGTGCACACGTTAAGTAAATTAAAGGCAGTAGAGGCGTGCTTAAGTCTCTCATTCGTAAAAGAAGTTAATAGAGTCTTTCTTTCTAACATGGTGTCACGGCAACTCACAGAGGATAAAGAGAGGATGCAGACCCTGGATGTGCATAGTAGGTCCAGTAAGTTCCGAATGGAGGACTCAAGTAGACTTTTATCTTTACTTTAAGGCTACATCACCAGAACATTAGATCTAATGCCATCATCATCATCATCATCATCATCATCATCATCATCCTCATCATCATCATCATCATCATCATCATCATCATCATCGTCGTC
>NW_004797572.1:536718-538143 GCF_000002075.1 Aplysia californica | reverse complement strand
CATCATCATCATCATCATCATCATCATCATCATCATCATCATCATCATCATCAAGTGTCAGATCTGCGACAGACATTGGGGATCATGGTTCTTCTTTCATCCCTTAGCTGGAATGCATTTAAAATGAACTACATTATCCTGATCTTTCCCCGTTACCCATCTGTTTAGGCTCTCCAAGTAGGTTGCTGTGGGTCTGTCTACCCCTGCCTCGTTTGCCTTCAATCTTGTCAGTGAGAGCTATATGATCAAGCCCTTAAACGTCACAATACCTGGAGGATATCTGGACGTGTCATCTCTGACTCAAAGGTTGACGTGTAATGACCCTCCATCCTTCACGGTCGCAAACTGCCGTCGCACATTCTGTTATATCCAGGCCAGTCCATGTATTTTATGTTGTCCATCCTTTAATATTACTCTATGCCTTCATCTTGCTCTCCTGCCCTTATTCACAATACAAACGTTATAATCACGTCATTGACATTGTCAGCGCCACTGTGTCTTACAAAAAGACACTCCCCAGTGACCGTCATCCAAAAGCTGCAAGTGTCTCCAACTTTGCCGGGCATTTTATGAGAGCCTGCGCTCACGAATCATAATTAAGGCCACTGAAGCTCCAGAAGGGCAAAACATCATTTCAAAATTAAGCGCAAGCTAAAAGTAAATTCTGATCCCCAATTATGAAACTAAGGTACAACTAGAGAGTTTACTGTACAACTCTCTGGTACATATTAAACGTTCTTCCCACATAACGTCACGGTGACTCAAATGTGGGCAAAATGCGGGGATTGAAGGCCTCAGATGTATTATGTCAAGTAAGCTCCGATTTGAGGGCTAAAGTTTACCTTTATTCCTCAGCGCACTAGGAAGCCACTTAGCAGTACAGGGCTGATTAAATCTTGCGGCCACTCACTATGGGACAGTTGTTATTGCTTTCCTGAAAGGTGTGTCAAATGAACAACGTAAGCCATTCGCCTTTGTCCGTAGACAAATAGAACCAGGGTTGTTACAACAGGTATCGAGACAACGTCAAAGAACTGTCGGTATGAGTCAAACATCAACTGATTATTTTTTCATCGGAAGATTAGATGTATTGTGGTTAATGAAAGCACTTACAGCCACAATTCCAGAAGTGATATGTCCACCATAGATGCAACTTAATACAATGTAGTATTAAATAATAATAGATAGCATTTGTATAGAACAAATCCCCGCTCGAAGGCAATCACTATGCCCTTTACAATCTATAAACATTATCCTTACCCCCAGCAGACCTGATAGCATTCTGGAACAATCTCAATTTTTTGGGAAACACAGTGCAAGACGCTGTTTTTATAGGCACTAGAAGACTGACATACTGACAAGATATCAAACAACTGTGTAGCATTCTGATTTTGTGTATGTGTGTGTATGTGTGTGTGTGTGTGT
>NW_004797572.1:533606-534756 GCF_000002075.1 Aplysia californica | reverse complement strand
GATAGATAGATAGATAGATAGATAGATAGATAGATAGATAGATAGATAGATAGATTTATGTAGATATAAGCAAAAACATTATAATTCTGTTTAGCTATCACGCCCCCCCCCTACCATGATCCTACCTAATTCAAACTTCAATCAAAAGAAAAAAAGACTTACAGACAGTCCCACATAAACATAATTATGGTCGCCCTAAGGACAAGCGGGCTAACACGGATGTCGGGAGTTTCCAGAAATCTTGACCTACACCAAAAGTGGGCATATAGGGGTTTCATTGGTGTGTGTTCATGTCTGGTTATAGAAAAAACTCTCCTTGTCTTCTAAAGAAACTGAATAAGGGGCAAAAACTTTACCTTCGATTTCCTCAAAATAGCATTTTTCGGGATAGCCCCCTTGTGCTTTTAAAAGCGACCATATGACGTCTAGATTCAGACCAGTGCACCGATGATTTCAGGACTAAGTGCACATATATTTACATGCACGCCCGCATGAACATGTGAACACATGCATGGATAATTCATCGTCATTACGTCCTCTCACGTAGCTATCACAGGAGAGATAATGAAAAGCTTTACGCCAAACGTGAAATTATCAGCGGACCTCGGGGCTTCTGAAGGGCAACGGGACCGCAATGCTGATGGGAGGCTTGGGGCGTGTGCTATTTTTATTTTCTTTTCCTTTTCATTTAAGCACACGCATGAACGCAACGCGACATACGCATAAAAACACATACACATATACACGCTTACGAATGAACACACATACACATACACACACGCGGGCACACAGGCACAAGCGCACGCATACACATACACAAATTCAGACACACACACACACGCATGCACGCATACATACACACACACACACTCACACTCACGCATCCCTAGACATACATGCGCCCCCAGCTGTTGCGTCATTCTCTTTCAATTCACACACCCACAAAAAAACCCACACACACAAACACACATACACACAAACACACACACACACACACACACACACACACACACACACACACACACTCATTTACATATATAATATACGTACTTTATATGTATTATACGTATACATTATACACATACATTAGTATATGACATACTGTGTACTATCATATTCGAATGTTTGACAGCCCCAGAAATATTGCTTA
>NW_004797572.1:525312-532286 GCF_000002075.1 Aplysia californica | reverse complement strand
AGAGAGAGAGAGAGAGAGAGAGAGAAGGTCCTCGACCATGTATAATAATTTATAAATCCTTAGCCTAAACTGAGCGAGTTTCGGGGGAGTGACTTAATAATTCATAGATAGATCAACGGGGCTGATTGAGCGATCGATCGATAAGTCTACTCTTTGACTTCATTAAAGTATTGATATTTGATCTATTTCAGCGCAACCCAGGTCATGACGATAATTATTATTGTGCCCATCAGCGATTGGAGTAGATTTGACAGAGGGTGAAATGTGAATTGTAGGGCAAACAATGATCTAATTTATGTCGATTGGGGCGTAAAATATCTACGACTGCAACGCGTTCCTATTATCAAAGAGGACAGAATGGTATTGCCATGTGTATTTGTTGTTGTGGTTGTTGTTGTTGTTGTTGTTGTTGTTGTTGTTGTTGTTGTCGTTGTTGCTGTTGTCGGTATTATACAAGTGGTTGCTATTACTACAGCAACTGTAGTAGTTACGATTTTCATGGCACTTGCTACACAATGACGTCATATAAGAGCCGAGGATAAGTGGTGTTTGGAGGTAGAAAGAAGCAAAGAAAAGGAGAAGGAGGGAAACGGGTGAAAGATGTTTTGATAGGAAGGAAGGAATAAACTACGCCAGAGATATTTGATAGGAAAGAAGGAGCAAACTACACCAGAGCTCCTTCCAACCATCCACCCAAATCGTCTGAAACCAACGGTAATGCGACCATCAAACACCCCAACACCATCTGCCAAACACAATCTATTGTCAATAAAATTATTATGAGATCCCCCGCCCAATCAAAGACTTTATAATTCTATTTATAACCTTCTTGGCCTCAATGCAGATCTTACATAATGGGCGGGGCAAGCTCAAACAGAGGACCGTGGAGATTTCTTTCCCCGGAATAAGTCGCTAACACAACACTCCGAGTGTGACAGCGCCCGAAAGGAATTTTCCTTTTCGGACCGAATTCGGAAATCTGCTCGTAAACAAAGATATCACATGGCTGGTTGGAGAATGCCAATGATAGGTCCTACTTGTTTTCTTTCCCTCTGTGGTTTCTTTCTCTCTGTCTTAGCTTTTTCTCTGTCTTAGCTTTTCCCTAGCACTAAATGACAGTCAGGTATCATGTATTATTTTGCTTATTTGAGTAAAGAGAAGCACATCGACAAAATAATGATCATTTCGAGTTGGGAAAAAGCAAGAGTAAGTTTGAGTAAAGAGAAACACATAGACACAATAATCGTCATTTAGTTCTGGGGGAAAATAAGACAGACAGACAGAAACAATAGAGAGAAAATAAAGAAGTAGGACCTAATTGACGCACTTTCCAACCAACCGCTAAATAAGCAAGACAGGCGGAAACAATAAAGGGGAAAGTGAAGAAGCAGAGACTTACTCGTGGTGCCCTCAAACCGCTCGCTTACTGGAACTTACAGTCAAGAGGTTGGGGGCTCTCGACGTCGTGGCCTAGAGGTTAAGGTGTTGGCCTAGAGGTTAAAGGTCCCGGGTTCGAATCCGGGTAGCGACCAAAAATTTTCTTCTCTAAAATTGTCTCCTTTCACCTCTTTTCCTGCTCCCTAGCAATTTTCTGTTGTCTGCTTTCATTTCCACTTTTTGCCCCTACCCCCTCACCTCCTTTGCCCCCTCCTATGGGCTCCTGACTCTTTCTGCAGCCTTTCTACTGCTACTCCTTGGCTCCTCCTTACTGCTGTCTTTCTGCCACACCCCTGATCTTCTGGTAGGAAAGATCTACACCTAGCCTTCTCGGACAAGGGCAAAAAATCTCGGAGGGCCCGTGTGCAAGTTGCGCACGTTAAAGATCCCTTGGTGGTCTAAAATCGATAAGAGTAGGCTTCGGCCGCCACCAGGACAAAATTCAAAATTTCCTACCAACTGAAAATATTAGGTGTGTCCGGCGCGCTCATATGACCTTATGCAGTTGCGAGCGCCGTAAAACACTTTACAAAAACAAACAAGACAAGAGGTTACGCAAATACTGCTGCAGCCTGTGACAGCCATTTCAGTCACATAACCATGTCTGGGAAATACTCCAAAGTCACTGTTGTGTGTAGCGTGACGGTCGTATCTAGATTTCCTTCTTCAAAGGTGACTTAGGTTTAGTTTAACGACCTTCAAAAACATTTTAATAACACTTAGAAACTCTTTCATGCCGAATTTTATATTGTGCGACATACGGAAATAACCGGTATTGGGTCCTATCTATCGGGAATATGTCCTGAAAGAGTTAAAAAAGCGAGACCACTGAGGAAGTTGGCTGAGAGAAGAGGGATGGGGATGGGGATGGGGATGGGGATGGAGGGAGCTGGGATCTGAACGTTCAGGTTTTCGCCATTTTCTAAACAGGATTCTGTCTCGTGGCTGTGCCCCACACGACCTTGTCACTCAGTGCTGCTCCACACCTGGCCCGTAAGATCACACTGATCTCATACCTTGCGAATGTAGTAGTCGGGCGAAGGTACGCTAAGGACACAGTTTACGTACAAATCTTTAACTGTTTAAAGACGTAGCGGACACATATATCCGATCATCAGAAGACCAAAAGGCAAAGTTGCTGCAAATTTCGAACCATCATACACAGTGGATGGTTGGCGGGTGCTCTGGGGGGGGGGGGGGGTCGCTTCTTCTCTCCTATCTAACATCTATCGTCCTTATCTCCCCTCCTTCTTTTTAAAGTTTGTTACTCTCTTGTAACACCTTTTATCTTCTGGCCTTATGCAGTTGCGAGCGCCGTAAAATCTCTACCAAAACAAACATCATACATAAACTAGAAATGCTTGTCTGCAAAATTCGTGGTACCCAAGCTGTTGCATGCCTTTAGAAGTTTAGTATGGCAACAGAATTTTAAAAATCTGTTTGAAAGATGAAGTAATGGCCCCAAAACAGCACGTCTTCAAGCGTTGTTGAATGACCACAATACGCGTCCTTAATGACTTAATAGCAAAATTATAATTATAAAGTTCTATCTGCTCAGTACCCAGTTTCGAGAAATTTGATGTAAAAATATTTTGAGTTACAGAAAACCTCGAGCTTTTTCTGATGCAATTCTCTGAATATTATTAAGGATTCCGAATAAGCTTACGATTTTGATAGAGGAGATAGAATATTTAGTTCTCATAGTTCTCATAGTTTAGTTTCTGAACCCATAGTCCTTGTAACTCAAAATAACCAAAAATGTCAGATAGAACTTTGTAATTCCCAGGTAGCGAAATATTGATGGGATTTTACAAAAATCGAATTATGATAACAGCAATCCAGTCAATGACGTCCACGACACACTCTGATGAGTTTGGGAACAATAAATTCAACAACAGATTGTGCATAGGTGGGGTGACAAAAGGATGTCATGTTGTGTATTATTATAATATTCTGTAATATTACAGAATATCATGCGGTGGAACACAATCAGGACAGTTTTGTTCGTCAAGTTATTACTCGAAAAAAAAATCATCTAACTGTTGGTTGGTATTCATGTTTGTTTGTCTGTCTGTTTGAATCTATCTATTTATCTGTCGTGAAACACAAATCACGACAGTTTTGTTCACAGAGTTATTATTCGAAAAGATTGATCAAACAGTTGGTTGGTACTCATGTTTGTTTGGTCAAAGAGAAGCACATCGACACAAGAAATGGTCATTTAGTGCTGAGAAAAAGTAAGTCACTCAGACAGAAACAGCAGAGGAACAGTCAGGAAGTAAGAAGACCAACAAGTGGTGCCCTCCAACCACCCGCTAATTGGTATTCAAAACCATTCAAATGAACTGATCTTTAGTTTTAGTAGAGGTTTTACGGGCGCTCGCAACTGCATACGGTCATATGAGCGCCAGAAGATTAGAGGCGTTACAAGAGAGTAACAAACATAAAAAAGAAGAAGGGGAGAAAAGGACGATAGATGTTTGATAGGAAAGAAGAAGCAAACCACACCAGAGTACCCGCCAACCAACCACTGATCTTAACTTAGTTGAAACTATTTTTAAAAGCTCTCGGATGCTTTACCCAGATACGCTCAGATACGCAACGTTGGACAGAACTAGTAAATACTAAGAATAAAAAAAGGCTAGCAAAAAAATCGAAATGACAAAAACAAAAAATCCCAGCGATATTACACAAGGCATAACATGGCGCTTCGACAGTATTGTTATGGCTCCCAGGGCCTTAATAGTTTCAGAACAATTCATTTACCCGGCCGGCAATATTGATGTAGATGGAATCTTTTTGCGCCTAGAACAGTGAGTTGTTCACCGGGATTCATTTATCACTGTCCGGGGGATTGGCATGCATCTGAACCGATTTCTAATAAAAGCTCGGTATCAAAGCTAAAACCCAGTTACAGTTTCGATTAGCGTTGAAGAAGGTGTCACATTGAATGATCACACCTGGAGACCGTAAATATTACGCCGGTTCGTTAGTGGGGTTTATTTCAGGAAGCATTGGGCGACGCATTCGTTTTGCTCAACGTTACACGCAATTTGTTTTCGTTACCGTATGCCTCTTTTTAGAATGCTATCACGCAGTGCATACCATTTACAATCACTTTCTCTCTCCCTTTCTCTGTCTGTCTGTCTGTCTGTCTGTCTGTCTGTCTGTCTGTCTGTCTGTCTGTCTGTCTGTCTGTCTGTCTGTCTGTCTGTCTGTCTGTCTGTCTGTCTCTCTCTCTCTCTCTCTCTCTCTCTCTCTCTCTCTCTCTCTCTCTCTCTCTCTCTCTGATTCACTGACAAGCTCATAACATTGTTCAAAAGTGCTCCTTCACTCACCCCCACCCCCTTTCCTCTCCTAATGACACCCCTTCTCCAGTTCCTTGGAAAAAAAAGAAGGTAGACAGCAATAACTGATCAATTAATGAGACACAAAAGAGATTGAGATCCAGCAAGATCTATTTACATACGTAATAGATTATCCGATACAGTGACACCAAGAACGTAAGTACCGCAGCGTGGTAGAATCAGGCATTCGTCTTAAATGACGAAATTGAAGTAACCGACATTTAATTTTTCCACCTGTTGGCCAATTTTTTAAACGAATTTCTTGTTTTCCTTTTTTAACTCAGCACCTTTGATGTCCATTTAAGCACGCGTTGCCGTATTGATTTTTACCTAAAAACGTTGATGAAAAGCACAAAATACATAAATATGCAGTTTCCATAAACACTCAAGCTTTGGAAGTCGCCAGACTTTGGCAGCTATTTTCTTGCTAACTTTTTACTCTGAAACCAGGCGTCCCTTAATCACCTCCTTCAATCACAGATATCTCGACTTATAATCAGAAAAATCTCAGCTTCCCGGGAAGCATACAGTGCAAGCAGTTGATTAGGCGCCGAGACACTAACAAACTGACATGATCTTTTACTGTCAATAGCTAGATATCCATTCCCACCCAGGTGAAGTGAGGAAAATTCGTGTTAAGTGCATTTCCCAAGGACATAACGTGGGGCCCCTGACGGGATTCACAAAAAAAACCCCAAGACAAATAAACAACCTTTTAGATTCTACCATTAACTCCAAATGCTCCCCCCCCCCCTCTCCCTAACAAACCGCCCAACGTATAAAAAGATAAAAATTGGACAAGCGCCTGATTTCACCGCGTCATGACCCAATTGTCATTTCTTGGATCACAATGCGGGAGAGACGAGCTTACGTCAGCACCTTAGTGCCAGAAGCATAGACAGACAGGCTACTAGGGTGTCCTTCAGTGCTAAGCGGCTAGGTTCGCGATTATTGAAACCTAGGAATCGTAGGGATCGACTCCGAACCCAATTACTTACTCTCTAATGTTGTAGTTTCTTAATAATAATAATAATAATAATAATAATAATAATAATAATAATAATAATGATAAATAGCATTTGAATAGCATCCCCACCACTCGAAAGCAAGCTCTATGTGCTTCACACTATATTATTACCCCAGCAGACCATAAAAAACTCAGAAACATTCTTAGCTTCCCAGGAAGCATACAGTGCAAGAGGCTGGTAAAGCGCTCAAACACTAACAAAGCACTTCTGGTGGTTGCCTGGTTAGCTCAAAAACATATTCAAGAATTAGGATGACCTTGATTTCGGAACACTACAAAGCATCAACTTTTATTTTTCCAAAATGAATTCTTAAAAAAAAAAATGATTTTAGTGATTAAAGTTACTGATAACTGTTGGTTTACGTAAAAAGGTGTCGGAACTTTTCTTCAGCATTAATCGTGGGAATCGGTTCCAGAATCGATTCTTCGCTCAGCTCTAGACTGTCCTGAGACCTTCACAGCGGGGGACGTGATTAAAATTTATCTGTCTGATAGGGCATTACATTACATTACATTACATTACATTGCTGGAGTTCCGGGTTTCCTTCTGGAACCATGAAGTGGTCTTGTGTTTTCTAAGCCCTTAATTGTCACGAGTGCAAACCAACACGTTGTTTTTGTTAATATTATTGTTGTTGTCGTTGTTATTGTTTTTCTTTTTTCCTTGAACCGTGAAGTGGTCTCGTATTTGTTGAGCTCCTGTTACGAGTGCTCACCGACGTTTTTATTGTTGTTGTTATTGTTGTTGTTGTTGTTGTTGTTGCTGTTGTTGTTGTTGCTGTTGTTGTTGTTGTTGCTGTTGTTGTTGTCTTTGTTGTTGAAGTCGTTATTGCTGTTGAAATCGTTGTTGTTGTCGTTGTCGTTGTTGTTGTTGTTGAGATTCCTTGTTGTTTTTGTTGTTGTTGTCAGTATCTGTGATGATGGTGCTATTAACGTTTTAATAACAATAGTGGAGGACAAATAATCTCTAGATTGGATACCGCAAAAACTTCATTATGCCCATCCTGAACAAAATGTGCGATCTCAGTCGCAACTACCTCTATATTTACAAACCCTGTAAACCACAGAAGACATTCTGTGGGTGGTTGGCGGGTGCTCTGGTGTGGTTTGCTTCTTCTTTCCTATCAAACATCTATCGTTCTTATCTCTCCTCCTTCTTTTTA
>NW_004797572.1:523023-524684 GCF_000002075.1 Aplysia californica | reverse complement strand
TCCCTCTCTCTCTCGCCCCCCCCTCTCTCTCTGTTTTTTGGTAAACCTTTTACAGTGTTCGCAAATGCATACGGTCATATGAGCGCGCAGGACACGTTAAACATTTTCAGTTGGTAGGAATCTTATCGATTTTGGACCACCATCGGATCTTTAATGTGCGCAACTTGCACACGGGACCTCCGAGATTTTTTCGCCCTTGTCCGAGAAGGCTAAGTGTAGATCTAGATCTTTCCAACCATAAGATCAGGGGTGTGGCTGAAAGACAACAGTAAGACGGAGCCAGGGTGTAGCAGTAGAAAGGCTGCAGAAAGAGTTAGAAGCCCAGAGTAGGGAGCAAATGAGGTGAGGAAGTGGGAGCAGAAAGCAGAGGCGAAAGCAGACGACAGAACATTGCTAGAGAGCTGGTGAAAGGAGACAATTTAAGAGAAGAAAAAAATTCCCTCGCTATCCGGATTCGAACCCGGGACCTATTGAACGAGAGGCAAACACCGTAACCTCTAGGCCACGAGAGCCCAAGACTTCTGTGAGCGGCGGAGAAGCGCCTATCTGCTACACCACATAAGACCGGTCCCAAAATCTTGGCAACCTACTCATTAGAACGAAGCCCACAATACCTCCTCCACCCCCTACTCCCTCTCCTAAAGAACCCCTTACTTATATCTCTTATCCACTCCTACAATAAATCTAGATGTTAAACCTGACCCCTTACGGAAAAGAAAAACAACCCAGCCACGCAGAATTCCCCTCCTTTAAACAAATCCGTTCCAACAGTATCAACTTACTGTAAAAAACAAAAGAAAAAAATAAGTTATCTATCTTATTACACGTAAAGTCAGCTCGACCCATTGTGTAGGCCAAAGAACCAGCTCCTTCAAACCTAACCCTGAACCCCCAAAGGTACCATGTGTGCAAGAAAATGATCCTGCACGCCATTTGGCCAAAACTTTAACAATCCCGGCAGACAATGGAGACAATGATACTGTAACGTAGTTCCAGAATCGTTGAGATCTTAAAAAAAACAACAACCCAACCCAACAAACCGTAAAAACAAATACACAAAAACCCCCCAAACAATTAAACAAGCAACCCCGCCAAAAACAACTACAACAACAACAACAACAACAACAACAACAACAACAAAAACCCAACAAAAAAACCCAACAAAAAAACCCAACAAAAAAACCCAACAAAAATAAACAACCAGACAGCAAAAGCAATCAAACAAAAACTTGAGAATCCACTTCGATGTGAGATTGGCCTCAGTATCGATGAGAGCTCCATTGTTAGGATTTCCAATTTACCATCCCTTACCCAACTTCCTTGGTTTCAACTGGGTTGTAGTCGACAGATAACCATCATCCCCATTTGTCCACACATTTCTCAATAAAAGACCGAAAAACACACCTACCGTCTTTTTGATGATGATAATCATAAATTTATTTATACGTGTGACAAAATACTGATGATGATGATGATGATGATGATGATGATGATGATGATGATGATGATGATGATGATGATGATGATGATGATGACAGTTGCTCCCGAGGAAGCCTAAGAGGCGAAACGTTGAGCTGTGTTTATTAAACAAATTTCAAACATTTTATATTGTTACGTTATTTTGTCTGAAATTCAGACAAGACTCTCCCTCCTACTCTGCT
>NW_004797572.1:520002-522690 GCF_000002075.1 Aplysia californica | reverse complement strand
GAGAGAGAGAGAGAGAGAGAGAGAGAGAGAGAGAGAGAGAGAGACAAAGCACCACACAGTTATACGAACGCGTGACTGTGCTGGCCTTCCCAGACTAAAAGTAGCGGGTAATACGCGTTCGTCTTATATATATATATATATATATATATAATTTATATATCAGCTTCCTTGTAGTTCAAAACAGGGACCACCGCAAGATTACATTATCTACAAGGAAGTCTGGAGCAACATACAGTGTGCCTGGATTGACAAAATAATCTGTTTGTTTGTCATCCAAGGTGGGGCTAAAAGTTGCCGGTGTCGGGTTCTGATTCGGTAAAAAGGTAAACGTTCATGATTTAAAATGAACCCCCCCCCCTCTTCTCTTTCTCTTTCTCTCTCTCTCTCTCTCTCTCTCTCTCTCTCTCTCTCTTTCTCTTTCTCTCTCTCTCTCTCTCTCTCTCTGTGTCTCTCTCTCTCTCTCTCTCTCTCTCTCTCTCTCTCTCACACACACACATACACACACATACATGCACAACACACACACACACGCACGCACACACACACAAGCACACGCACATACATACACACAAACACACACACACACACGCACACATACACAGGAAAGCATTTGGGGGTGGGAGGGGGGTGGGGGTGGACCAGCAGATTGGTAAAAGTACATTTTGACCCCTCCCATTCTTAGAACGAGTCAAAAGTGTCTTTTGCTCGTGACGTCACGTCGATCCGAAGGTGGCATTACTGAAAGCGGAAAGCCTTGATGCGAGTACAAGATCAAGAAAATTTTCTGAATGTTTGCATTGTAACACCGCCCCTCCCCCATTGGAAGACGGGGATACTCGACATAAATCCTCGCTACTTGGGAACCGAACTCATTTTTTTTCAACGTGCTGTCAACATACAACAAAGTGCCTAACCACTACACCACAGACGCCGGAGGGAAGTTCCAAATGGAGCGCTAAAGCCTACTTTTATCTATAACATTTCTTTTTGTCTCGTGTGTCACCACGATAACCATTACACAGAGGTGACAAACATGAACAAGAAACAAACAAAACAAAACAACCCCTTCCCCCACAGCAAAAAAACCCAACAAACAACAACAAACAAAACAAAAACAACTCCAACCCAAACAAAAACAACAACAAAAAAGAAGATAGACCCCCCCCAACCCCCCCCCCCCACCCCCCCCAAAGAACCAAAAAAAACAAACAAACATAAATTTGTTATCTTGCGCCTGTGTCTCGGTGACATTTCTTTTTGAGCATTTTCTTCCTGGTACAGCTGGTTTTTTTTGTGGTTTTTATTGCTGTAGTTTGAGCTTGCAAAACTGCCTCTGTCATCCAAATTTACATGCTTTATCTAGAAGGTTCGACAGACAATCAGATAAAGGCAGGAAGACATCGCGGTGAGGGTGTTCAGTTCGTTTATGCTGGTGCGTTTGTTATAATGTTTGTTTGTCTGTTTGAGTTAAGTGTTGAAGCACGTCGATACGCGACACTGAAGAAGAAAAAGGGGAGAGAGAGAGAGAGAGAGAGAGAGAGAGAGAGAGAGAGAGAAGAGAGAGAGAGAGAGAGAGAGAGAGAGAGAGAGAGAGAGAGAGAGGGGGAGAGAGAGTGAGAGAGTGAGAGAGTGAGAAAGAGTGAGAGAGAGAGAGTGAGAGAGAGAGAGCGAGAAAGAAAGACACACACACACACACACGCACACACACACACACACACACACACACACACACACACACACACACACACACTCACACAATACCGCGCACTCACCCAAAACCAAGAATAATTATCATGTCACCTTCCCATGAAACAGCTTTCAAGTTACCGTCGGTGTACTTTTAATGCTCACACCCCCTCCCCCAATCAAACAAACAAACAAACAAACAAACAAAACAAAAAAACCAAAACAAAACAAGACAGAAAAAAACCAAACACGTTTCGTCTCAATTTCACAAACGCCTTCTCGTAGACTTGTTCAACTGTCCTTACGTCGTGTTTTACTATTGTATCCATACGACGTAAGGAACTCTATGCCTCCACTTTCCAAAGAGGAAATTTACTCGTTAATCCGATCTGTGCGCTTTGTATAGCAGTCTGTCAAAATGAGTTTTTGAGAAATACTGAAAGTGTCAAAGAGATCCTCGTACTAGAAGTGTTCGTATCGGATTAGAGAGTAAATTTTCTCTTCGGAAAGTAGTGGCACAGAGTTCCCCACGTCGTATGGATACGATAGTAAAACAAGACGTACGGATAGGGTTAACGTAGGCCCGAGAAGACCCGCCCCCCTCAAGTAAATGGGTCTACGACGTCGACAACGTCAATGCCCCACCAATCAAACAGTTCAACTTGGGGTCACCGAATCCATTGATCTAAAGGTGTCCGTACTATCAAGATTGGCCCCCAAGCACTGTGCCATTCAAAATCTTTGATCTATGGACACTAAAATCGGGGAGTGGCGCTGTCAATAAATAGATCGGAGATTGGGCCCGACTCTGGTAAAAGCTGCTTGTCCCGAGTAAGATGCTTGATAATGATAATAATATGTTGTGTAAGGACTGTTTAGTACTGTTTCATTCGCCAAGCAAGAGTACTAAAACGGGTTATATTATTGTCCTCTTCAACGCTACGCCACTGTTTCTCTAACATATGGAGGACAAGCGTTCAGGTCATTCGATACCGATCAAAA
>NW_004797572.1:515010-519902 GCF_000002075.1 Aplysia californica | reverse complement strand
CAATCAAACAAACAAACAAACAAACAAACAAAACAAAAAAACCAAAACAAAACAAGACAGAAAAAAACAAACACGTTTCGTCTCAATTTCACAAACGCCTTCTCTTAGACTTGTTCAACTGTCCTTACGTCGTGTTTTACTATTGTATCCATACGACGTAAGAAACTCTATGCCTCCACTTTCCAAAGAGGAAATTTACTCATTAATCCGATCTGTGCGCTTTGTATAGCAGTCTGTCAAAATGAGTTTTTGAGAAATACTGAAAGTGTCAAAGAGATCCTCGTACTAGAAGTGTTCGTATCGGATTAAAGAGTAAATTTTCTCTTTGGAAAGTGGTGGCACAGAGTTCCCCACGTCGTATGGATACGATAGTAAAACACGACGTACGGATGGGGTTAACGTAGGCCTGAGAAGACCCGCCCCCCTCAAGTAAATGGGTCTACGACGTCGACAACGTCAATGCCCCACCAATCAAACAGTTCAACTTGGGGTCACCGAATCCATTGATCTAAAGGTGTCCGTACTATCAAGATTGGCCCCCAAGCACTGTGCCATTCAAAATCTTTGATCTATGGACACTAAAATCGGGGAGTGGCGCTGTCAATAAATAGATCGGAGATTGGGCCCGACTCTGGTAAAAGCTGCTTGGCCCGAGTAAGATGCTTGATAATGATAATAATATGTTGTGTAAGGACTGTTTAGTACTGTTTCATTCGCCAAGCAAGAGTACTAAAACGGGTTATATTATTGTCCTCTTCAACGCTACGCCACTGTTTCTCTAACATATGGAGGACAAGCGTTCAGGTCATTCGATACCGATCAAAACTCACTGTATTTTTTTGGATATGGGAGGGGAGATGGGCACTATATATTTTTTTTAAAAAGAAGCACATTAACTTTGTTCATAATTAGGATTTCCCAGTTCTGTTTTCTTTACCGAACACTTTAAAAGGCAGGCAACAACAAGCGCATTATGAAATATGCAAATTTGCGTTTCTGGTTTGTGTATAGTGGTTCGATATGTCGTTGGCTCAGAGCAGTTATGTCCAAAGAATACTTAAGTACAGTTAGTTTTAGTAAGTTTATTCGGCACTCTCAACTGCATAAGGTCATATGAGCGCCAAGGGATATATGTCAACAGAGAAGTCCAAACAGGGAATCCGGCTTACTCTGCTCACCTCTCTAGCTTCAACAGCACAAAGTCTGCTTCGACTATCAAGGCACCCCGGAAATAGCAGTTCACAAGAGAGTGACAAACACACAAAAGAAGTAGAGGAAAAATTAGGATAGTTAGGATGAGGAAAGAAAAAGAAGTAGTTCTCCTTGTGTTCTTCCGGCTCAGTATGAGCATGGCATTGTTTTAGTAAGAGTTTTACGGCACTTTCAACAAAATAAGGTCATATATGTGCCGAAGGTTAGAGGTGTTACAAGAGAGTAACAAACACAAAAAAGAAGGAGGGGAGATATATACGATAGATTCGTCTATAGGAAAGAAGGAGCAAACCGCATCAGAGCACCCGCCAACCACCCACGCATGGCACTGATAAATCAGCCCATTTACAATTCTACAGTGCATAAGAACATTTGAGAATGGCCTAAAGACAACTTAAGTACAGATTGCACTTTATACTAAATAGTTGTGAGGCGACGATGTGTCGCAACATTGCTTTTACTCAACTGCTACTGATCGGTCATGTGTTTTTACATCACTCAAGAGTTAAAACTTCTAAGTACATATTTTATGGTCGCTTTTAAGGACAAGCGGGCTAACCCAGATTTCGGGGGTTTCCAGAAATCCTGACCTACACAAAAAGGGCATTGCCCAACCTATAGGAAAATTTGGTTTCATTGGTATGTATATTTGTTTGGTTATAGAGAAAACTCTCCTTGTCTTTTAATGAAACTGAACAAGGGGCAAAAACTTTACCTTCGATTTTCTCAAAACAGCATTTTTTCGGGAGAGCCCACTTGTCCTTAAAAGCGACCATATTATAATACTAGTCCAGATCGACAAGGGATCGACAACTTTCTGTTTGGGATCCAAACTATGATCATACGCAAAGAGATACAGCATGATACTAAACTATGAGTGCGCAATGCATTAACAAATAATTTACCGTTTAACTTTTATTAACGCCGTGAGGTTATTGAAGAGGTAGGATCTCCGGTTTTGAAATACTTCTCCGATAAATCTCCAACAAAGGTGCGTCTTTGGAAAGCCACTGCATGTGTGTGCGCGAGGGCACTCGTGTGTGTGCGCGTGTGTGTATGTATGGGTATGTGTATGATTGTGTGTGTGTGTATGTATGCGTATGTGTGTGTATGTGAGTATGTGTATGTGTGTGCATGTGTATGTATTGGTGTATGTGTGAGAATGTACGTGTGTATGTGTGTGAGTTACTCGTCATTAATAAGCTCTATTTGGACTATACAAACTGAAACCGGTGACGAACACAGGGCGATTACTCGGTACTTCAAACAATGAGTTAGACAAATAATAATAATAATAATAATAATAATAATAATAATAATAATAATAATAATAATAATAATAATAATAAGAAGAAGAAGAAGAAGAAGAAGAAGAAGAAGAAGAAAAAGAAGAAGAAGAAGAAGAAAAAAAAGAAGAAGAAAAAGTAGAAGAAGAAGAAGAAGAAGAATACACAGCAATAATGGAGTGCATGTACTTGCTGTCCAGTGTATGCCCTTTAAGCTTTACAACGAACTATCACCCCAACAGTCTTTAACATTCCCAGACATTCTCAGTTTCCTAGGAGGCATTCGCAATTATATTTAATGTGTTCTTAGCTCACCTTTAGAGTCCGTGATGTCGCCGAGAAGTTACTAAGCAGGCTACTTTTTGCTGTTTGCCGACAGTCTTACAGGGAAGGAAAGAGTCTGTGACATAGACACACCTGAGGAGAAAGAAAACGCGAAAGACATTATAGAAGAAATCTTGCAGAATTCATCGCATTGGTTTTCCTAATCACTACTTTATGTAAAAAAAAACAATACAGTTTTTTTTAAATAGAGGTTTTACAGGCGCTTGCAACACAAGAAGGTCATATAAGTGCAGAAGAAGTTACAAGAGAGTAACAAACACAAAAAAAAGAAGGAGGGGAGATAAAGACGATAAATGTTTGATAGGAAAGAAGGAGCAAACAACACCAGAGCACCCGCCAACCAGGAGAACGAAAATGCGCCACACATTATAGAAGAAATCTTGCAGAATTCATCGCATTGGTTTTCCTAATCACTACTTTATATATAAAAAAACATTACAGTTTTTTAAATTTATTTTTTTAGTAGAGGTTTTACGGCGCTCGCAACGGCATAAGGTCGTATAAGTGCCGAAGAACAGAGGTGTTATAAGAGAGTAACAAATACAAAAAAGAAGGAGGGGAGATAAAAACGATAGAGATGTTTTAATAGGAAAGAAGGAGCAAATCATACCAGAGCACCCGCCAACCAGGAGAAAGAAAGTGCGAAAGACATTATAGAAGAAATCTTGGCATGGTATGTGTACTTAAAAGCGGATTTCTGTTACTCTTTGAGAAAGTAGTGGACACATGGCCCACCAGCAGCAGCAGAGTAAAAGACAGTGTTGCTACATATTATATTGAACCACCAAATCACAAATCAGAAACGTAAATTTGCATAATCACATTGGTTTTCCTAATCATGACTTTATATTTTAAAAAGTAATACAGTTTTACAGCACTTGAAGCACGAAATAGGTCATTTAAGTACCGACGATTAGAGGTGTTACAAGAGAGTAATTAACACAAAAATGGGACAGATAAGGACAATGGATGTTTGGAAGGAAAGAAGTAGAAAACCACCTACATACACGGCAAGAGTCGACCATCAACGGTATCTTTCTGAGTATTTCTTCTTTTTTTTTCAAGTGTTTTACGGCACTCGCAACTGCATAAGTTCAAATAAGCGCGCAGGACACATTAAACATTTTCAGTTGGTAAGAACATTGGAATTTTGCCCTTGTGGCGGCTGAGGCCGACTTTTATCGATTTTAGACCACCAAGGGATCATTAACGAGCGCAACTTGCACACAGAACTTTCGAGATTTTTCGCTCTTATCCGAGAAGGCTAGGTGATAGATCTTATCTACCATAAGAGCAGGGGTGTGGCTGAAAGACAGCAGTAAGAAGGAGCCAAGGGGTAGGAGTAGAAAGGCTGCAGAAAGAGTCCGGAGCCAGAGGAGGAGGCAGGGAGGATGAGGGGGAGGAGGGGGGGGCAGATAGAGGAGATGAAAGCAGACGACACAACGTTGTTACAGAGCAGGAAGGTATCGTTTTAGTAAAAGTTTTACGGCACTTGCAAAACAATAAGGTCATGCAAGTGCCGAAAGTTAGAGGTGTTGCAAGACAGTAGCACACAAAAAAGAAGGAGGAGCTAGGAGATCAGGACGATAGATGTTTGATAGGAAAGAAGGAGCAAACCACGCCAGAGCCCCCACCAACCACCCACGAGAGCAGGAAAGGAGGTGCAAGGAGAACATACTTTTAGAGAAGAAAATTTTCCGTTGCTGCCCGGATTCGAACTCGGAACTTATTGAATGAAAGGCGAACATCGTAACATCTCGACCACGAGAGCCTCCTTTCTGAGTATGTACAGAGAGAGTCTGCATACTAGAGTAGTTCTAAGCTCTGTGATATGTACACAGTCTCCAGTAACTGGCTTCCTGTTTTCATTCATCCACAACGACTCTCTTCTGAAATAGGAGTCAGTGAAGTGGGCAGAGATGAACAAATAATGGAGTAGGTTTTTGGGTCGTGGGAGTCTGACCTCTCAGTCCTCCATTGTGACGAGATATCAGGGAAAGACAGACCGGCTTACCCTACTGTGTCCTACTGACCGCCTAAGTTCTCAGC
>NW_004797572.1:512241-514910 GCF_000002075.1 Aplysia californica | reverse complement strand
GGAATCGCGGTCCCAGCTTTAATGTTGGTGTAATGGTTTATCTAAAGATCAAAGGCCAGGAAAACAAGATTAAAAAGACTCCTAAGCAAGTGTTTTTGTGTTAAGAACAATGACCTAGTCCCAGAGGACAAGAAAGAAGAGCAAACGAACAGAAGCGAAGCACTGGCATGTTGTGCTGGGTAGGAATCAATTCAACGCATCAATACCCTGATACCGTCTTGGTATTGGAATTCGATACATGGGGACTAATTATTCCCAGGCAATTCACTGATCCAAGGGATGATAACACTTGTTATTTTCAAATCCAATCGAAACATCCGGTTCAAAAGAGAAAAGCGCTCTTCGCCTATAAATCAACATGGCATCAAGAAAGACTAGTATTGTGTGGGAACATTTTGAGATGGATAATCCTTCACAGGTTAAGTTTATTATTTATGGGAAAAAAAACATTTGCATTCTCAGGTTAATGTGTTGATTTTGCGTGCCCGGTGAGTGTATTGGTAAAGAACAAAATTTGTATCGATCAGGTACAAGTAGGCCTACTAGGTATTGGTATCGACTTTATTCCTTGAAAAAGTATCACGTATCGCATCGATTCCTAAATAATAGTCCCAGCACTACAGGCAAAACACGTAGTCTAGACAGCTGCTTTCAAACTTTTCAAATACCCTTTGTTTATGATCCAACTAAACGCCAAGCTTATTTTCCCCACCAGCCCATCAATCGTCACCAATCATGTTGTCATAGCCGCCCGATACAACTCAACTCCCCTCCCCCCCCACCTTATAAGCCTGTTGTTACAACCGCCCCAGCTGTAGATTTCGGATTTGCTTTCGTATAGAGATGGGCAAAATCCAAATAAAATCTATAAGGATAACCGGATAATTCTCAATGAAACATTATCCAAATCCAGACTCTTTTAAATCTCTTTCCTGACTCATTTGCCGAATTGGGTGCACCTATTTGTTGAAGTAGTGCTAACCCGTTAGTCAAAGTGGTCCTAACCCTTTTGTTTGCCGAAGCGGTCCATATACTATTATCTGCCCAAGAGGTGCACTGACATATTATCCGGATTTTGCTAAAACGACTCATTGCCCAGCCCTACTTTTGTATTGGTAGTGGGAGAGTGAGAGGCGACTACGTAACTGCTCTGGCAGCCAAGTACTGGGTGAGCAGAGCAAATCCCAAATCCCAGGACCAGTTACCAGCCAAGCGAGTTTGAGTGTCCCCCCCTTTAGATAGTACAATGGACTCGTCCTCACGTCGTAAGTTGATTTCAGCTTATATTCCATTGTCGCAGATGAAGGTGAAACAAGTCAGTGTGATCAGTTTTTAGTCGATTTACTGGTATATTTTTTAAGGGACCAGTATATATACTTTTATATATAGTATTGCATACAACACATTTTGAGGTGTTATAATTGAATATTATTTTAAGATATTTTAGTATAGAAATTTAACCCTCCTATCCATACGCCCTGGGGTCATTTTGTACCCCCGGGGTTGTATTCTTCACATTTTAGACTTCTAGTGCGAAGATCTCTTCGAAACTTTCAGTATTTCTCAAAAAATCATTTTAACAGACAGCTATGCAATCCGTATGATTGAATTAACGAGTAAACTTCCTCTTTGAAAAGTGGTGGCACAGAGTTCCCCACGTCGTATGGATACGATGGTAAAACACGACGTACGGATAGGTTTTGCCAGCAAATATTTCAAAACTTTGTTTTGTTTAGAACTTCTTTTAAGATTTGAGATTTGGGGATCCAGGTTTTGGGTAGTCTCCCCCACACCAAGTACTAGCAAATCCCAAAACCAAATCCCAAATCCGCCAACCACTACTTTCAAGTGAAATCCAATTCAGACCTCAGGCAATTCCCAATCATTCAATTTAATCATCATTCGGTAAATTTTTACTTTCATTTCCGCATAGATGTACCCCTTTGGACTTCAAACTGCAGTACTTTTTGCTGCATTCATACAGTTTGACTAAAACTGTGGTAAAAGCAAATCAATCATTTTCAAGAAAATTTCAAACGTAACTGCAAAATATCAAATTATTCACATAGAAATGGGTTTAAAACCCTTTTTGGGGGCTCCCGTGGCCTAAAGGTTAAGGTGTTGGCCTCTCATTCAAAGGTCGCGGGTTTGAATCCGGGGAGCGACGGAAAAAAATTTTAGTCTCTAAAATCATCTCCTTTCACCTCCTTTCCTGCTCTCTAGCAATGTTCTGTTGTCTGCTTTTGTCTCCTCTTCCTGCCCCCGCTCCCTCATCTCTTTTGCCCCCTCCTCTGGGCTCCTGACTCTTTCAGCAGCCTTTCTACTGCTACTCCTTGGCTCCTTCTTACTGCTGTCTTTCAGCCACACACCTGATCTTCTGATACATAAGATCTACACCTAACCTTCTCAGACAAGGGCGAAAAATCTCGGAGGTCCTGTATGCAAAACAGTCAAGCAGTCTTTTTTTTATCTCGCAGTACCTTTCGAAGGCATCATCAACCACAATTGAAGTGCATCTTAATATATATTCAAACATTGGTAAAATTGAAGATAGCAGACCACCTGCCACGAATCCTTTTTTTGGCACTAAAAACTGTCACAAACTAGGCCTAGCTAGATCTAAATCTAATATTATTTTTGTGACTCAAGCAGGGGGGTGAACCCCCTGC
>NW_004797572.1:509030-512061 GCF_000002075.1 Aplysia californica | reverse complement strand
GGGGGGGGGTGTCTTAAAATGACTCTAGGCATTAGCACATAATGCATTGTCTGTGGTCAGGAATCGAGTAGGTACTCACTCTATAACTATAATTAATCCAAAGATTTTTAATCAGACTCGACGGATTCGAGTCCAAAATAGCCTACTGAACTCGCACACCAGTATGACGATCTATTATTACCTCCCGCTGTACTGGTAAAAAAAGATTCTCTAATAGATCTACCTACGTTTTGGTAATAGAGAACATTTGGTACTCGTAGTGGGCGATTTTGTCATTTTATTAGACGTGGGAATAACTTAGATCATGACAGAGGTAGGCCTTATTACTTAATACTTTGCTTGAATGAAAATACAGTTAGATGGGCGGTACTAAAGTTAAGGGGGCAACAGTGGGAGCTGGCTATAAAAAGGTTTCCAAGCACTGGCTAAGATCTTTATCTGTTGTATATTATTATGACGTAGCCTAGGTCACGCCGCTACCATAATTTGTAACATGTGGCGGCGGTCTGGCGGGCGGTGACCATGCACCTTCTGGCGACTGATGGATGACTAGGCTAGAACAGGGGGAATAATAATTTTTTTCACCGCTGGATGACAGCACTGTAGCCAGCTGGTGATAGGTCATAGGTCGTCAAAATGGCTTCCAAAACAGATTGGTCGGATTGCCTCAAAATTTCAGCAATTTTCTACACTTTGACTCTTAATGTGAAATCAGTGAGTTGAAATCGGTGTATTTACTCTTAATTATAAGTCATAATTAACCTGTATCGTATCCTTGAGGTTAAAAAAAATAATTATGACAACAGTCCTTTGTGACTTGTCTTTACACACTCTGCCTAGGCGAGGCCTACACACTACACTTACTAGATTCTAGAAGACATGATCTAGAAATCTAGATCTAGATCTAGATTTAGATCAAGATCTAGAGAGTCTAGATCTAGATATGGCTGGATTGTACTTTACCGGACCACCCGTCTCGGCCCGTGATTACTACGCACGCCTAGCCTAACTACGCACTCATAGTACTCTGCGTGCGGACAAAAGGTAGTTCCGCGGGCGACTTCGCGCACGCACAGCGAAGTCAGCGGCGACTGGCGAGACGAGGTGAGCGAGAGGTGGTGGTGGTTGAGAGTGGGCAGGGGATTTAACTTTGGTGGACCACCGTGTATCATACCAACAGTGGGGTGGGGGGGGTTCAGGGGGGCTTGCCCCGCTGTCAACTATAATAAAGAAAACACACAAAAATGCGAAACAATAACATTGAGCGGACAGTCGTGTTTACATATGAATGGGGGGTTTCAGGGGGGCTAGCCCCCCTTGGCCACCATATTTAAAGACCTCACACACACACATATAAACAATAGCATGATAAGTCGCGAGCAGGGCCAATGGGGTTGCAATTATGCAAATGAGCTCTCGTGCCCATCTGTAGCCCTCCATTGTACTTTGCCGGACCAGGAGTAGAGGCCTAGGGCCTAGGCCGAGGATACCGGATTTATTTTGGTAGCCTCGGCCTAGGCCAAGCCAGCAGAGTCGCGAGCAAATAAGAATAGTGGACCACGTGATTAGATTGACCAATTAGCCTCAAGGTGTCAGGGTCATGGGTCAAAGGGCACAGTGGCACAGTCGTGATGACTGAAAAACCCGGTAAGAGACGGCAGTCGATTGCTGGCAGTTGAAGAGTGAGGACGTAGAAAACTGAGTAGGGGAGCTCGGAAACGAAGAACAGCGGGCCACTAGGCACCAGGGGCGCCACAGCGAAAGTAGTTCCGACCGGTGGTCCGGTAAAGTACAATCTTACCCTAGATATATATATTCTAGATCTAGATTCTAGATAATAGATTCTAGATCTAGAATCTAGATCTAGATAGTCTAGACTAGATCTAGATCTAGATCTAGATCTACCACTTACTACTGTTAAAGACGTTACTGACAGCCTACCGGACCGAGTAGTGACAGAAAATAGGGTAAGATTGAAGAAGGCATACCGGACCAGCGGACTGAGTCTCAACCTTAGGAATTCATAATTTTCCTGTTTTTAATATCTCTCAATGGAGAATCTCGGACCGGTAGATCTATTCATTAAAATTTTGTCAGGGGGGAGACCCCCCTGAACCCCCCCTCCCCTCTCCTCCACCCCAACCACCTGCCCCACCAACCCCACTTTCTCGCCCTCGCGCAATAATGTACGACTACGAGTGTGGTCCAGTATTCTTTAATCTTCCCAAAAAGAGGTGTAGAATCTAGATCTAGATATTTCTAGTAGCCTACAGTGTACAGTGTGTCTTCTGAACCTGATGAGTGAGAGAATCCTTTCTTCTCCTTCCGACGATGACACAACAGCCTGCGTCTGCGTCTTTTTGGTGTTGGAAGTGGCTATTCTCATCCGGGGTGAGAATAGAAAAACGATCTACCTCTCACCCCGGGTGAGAATTGCCAGCGTAGGCTATTCTCACCCGGTGCGAAACAAGACCTGCTTTTCCTCATTTTGGAATACTGTCTATCGGTGTGGATGATCCAATTGATAAAGGCCACCTCTATTCTCACCCGGGGTGAGAATAGTGCAGGCGAGTCTTGTGGCTATTCTCACCCGGTGCGCGTTCACCAAATTTTGCGTTCCCCCTAACCACAGAATTCTACACTGTGATAACAGAAAAATTGTAGAATTCTGTGCCATGAACAAACGTTCCATTACAACTGTAGCCTACTAAAAGCGTACAATTTTGTCTGTGGGCAGTGGAGAGAGAGAGAGAAAGAGAGAGAGGAGTAGCGCGAGAATTTCCAGGCAAAACAAAATGGCGACCCGCGTAGTTCGGCTCGATTTGAAAAGTTAAATAGCCGTAGCATCTTTGTAGACAACCAAATTAATTTACTTTTGTGTTTTAACATCATTTTTTAACTTTGTTTTGGTCAATTTGATCGTCCACACCGATGGACAGTATTCAGAAAGAGACAGAGAGAGAGAGAAGAGGGGAGGAGTTGATCTTGCGAGAACTTCCGGGCGGGTGAGAATAGGCCACTGTCATTGATA
>NW_004797572.1:506606-508930 GCF_000002075.1 Aplysia californica | reverse complement strand
TTCACTGTTCGAATCGAGCCGAACTACGCGGGTCGCCATTTTGTTTTGCCCGGAAGTTCTCGCAAGATCTACTCCTCCCCTATCTCTCTCTCTGTCTCTTTCTGAATACTGTCTATCGGTGTGGACGATCAAATTGACCAAAACAAAGTTAAAAAATGATGTTAAAACACAAAAGTAAATTAATTTGGTTGTCTACAAAGATGCTACAGCTATTTAACTTTTCGAATCGAGCCGAACTACGCGGGTCGCCATTTTGTTTTGACCGGAAGTTCTCGCGCTACTCCTCTCTCTCTCTGTCTTTCTCTCTCTCCACTGCCCACAGACAAAATTGTACGCTTTTAGTAGGCTAGGCTACAGTTGTAATGGAACGTTTGTTCACGGCACAGAATTCTACAATGTTTCTGTTATCGCAGTGTAGAATTCTGTGGTTTAGGGTGAACGCAAAATTTGTTGGCCTAGATCTAGGCTATAACGGTGAACGCGCACCGGGTGAGAATAGCCAAAAGACTCGCCTGCACTATTCTCATCCCGGGTGAGAATAGAGGTGGCCTTTGGTGTTTGTCATTTTTGTCTTTGTTGTTTTGTCATCAGAAGTGGCTATTCTCACCCGGGGTGAGAATAGAAATACGATCGACTTCTCACCCCAGGTGAGACTTGCCACCATGGGCTATTCTCACCCGGTGTGAAACAAGACCTGTTTTTCCTAATTTCGGAATACTTTCTATCGATGTGGATGATCAAATGGATAAAGGCAAAGAAAAGATTACGTTTATAGTAGCACAAAAGTAAGCTAATTTTATCGACTACAAAGATGCCAGGGTTGGTGATTTTTATTTTTTTTTCATAAAAATCAAATCATGATTTTTAAAATTTAAATCAGATTTTTTTTATTTAAAAAAAAATGTCGACACAGTTTGGGATTTTTGGTTGCTAAAAGTATGTTTTTTTAGTGCAAAATGCATTGTCTTTATTTTAACTAATGATTAAATGAAGCAACCTCAAAAGAAAGCCTTATTCTGCTATATCAGTGAATTATGGCTACAGACAAAAAATGAAGAAAATGTCAGTCTAAAAGGAAGGGGTGGGGGGGTAATTATGGCATAGATAAACTTGCATTTTATTACAGTGTGTGTGTGTGCGCGCGCTTGTGTTTGTCTAAAAAGAAAAAGAAAATGTTAATTTCAATAATGAAAAAAAAGTAAATTGAATGCTGTATTATTTTACAGTGACAGGGGGGAAAGCAGACTTTTAAGCATGATTTTATTAGTCTACTAAACCTTATATACTAACTGTTTTATAAAACCAAGGAAAGGAATTCTGAATATTTAAAGATGTAAAAACAGAATACATTTTTTTAAAGTGATTTAAATCACTGAGTTTTATTTTTAAAATCAAGTTGATTAAATTTTTTTTTAAATCAACTGATTTAAATCGACCTCATTTAAATCAGCCCAACCCTGATTTCAATTATGAAAAAAAATCAATTGAATACTGTATTATTTTACAGTGACAGGGGGGAAAGCAGACTTTTAAGCATGATTTTTTATTAGTCTACTAAACCTTATATACTAACTGTTTTATAAAACCAAGGAAAGGAATTCTGAATATTTAAAGATGTAAAAACAGAATACATTTTTTAAAAGTGATTTAAATCACTGAGTTTTATTTTTAAAATCAAGTTGATTAAATTTTTTTTTAAATCAACTGATTTAAATCGACCTCATTTAAATCAGCCCAACCCTGATTTCAATTATGAAAAAAAATCAATTGAATACTGTATTATTTTACAGTGACAGGGGGGAAAGCAGACTTTTAAGCATGATTATATTAGTCTACTAAACCTTGTTTAATAAAACCAAGGAAAGGAATTCTGAATGTTCAAATATGTAAAAACTGAATACATTTGTTAAAAAGTGATTTAAATCACTGATTTTTATTTTAAAAATCAAGTTGATTGAAATATTAAAAAAATCAACTGATTTAAATCAACCCAGCTCTGATTTCAATTATGGAAAAAAAAGTAAATTGAATACTGTATTTTACAGTGAAAGGTGGGAAAGCAGACTTTTAAACATGATTATATTAGTCTACTTAACCTAGTCTACTTAACCTATCTGTTTTATGAAACCAAGGAAGGGAATTCTGAATGTTGAAATATGTAAAAACTGAATAAAAATAAATTTTTTAAAAAGTGATTTAAATCACTGATTTTTATTAAAAATTTAATCAAGTTGATTTAAATTTAAAAAATCAACTGATTTAAATCAACCCAACCCTGAAAGATGCTATGGCTATTTCACTTTTCGAATCGAGCCGAACTATAA
>NW_004797572.1:505394-506506 GCF_000002075.1 Aplysia californica | reverse complement strand
TTTGGTATTCTTCATCGTACTAGAACAAATTTGGGTCTTTTTGTTCATCCATTATGATTCCTACACGTACAGAATACTTTCTCTTTCTTTCTCTCTCTCTCTCTCTCTCTCTCTCTCTCTCTCTCTCTCTCTCTCTCTCTCTCTCCCTCTCTCTTCCTCTAACACAAACTCTTTATTTCTCCAACCTATCCCTTTCTCCCCCTCTTTCTTGCACTCTTTGTTCCTCCTTTAGCTTATTTAAAAACGAAAGACACGCAGAAAGAAACAACAGAGGCAATGGAAAGAAGTAAGCAGAGGAGGAAGCAATCAGTGACTTTTTCCAACCAGCCACACGAATTCATTCACGTCAGCTGAACTCCATGCTATATAGAGAAAGTGCCGTTTATCCTGCTCTGATGGCCACCTGTATAAGACAATCATCTGTACAAAAGGCCGCTTCCCACCTGTCTAAGACAACTACTTTTCACCCCCCCCCCCAACAAAAAGAAAATGAATGGCCTCCTCAGACAATTTAACCATATCCGTACGACCTGGGGTCATTTTTTACCTCCGGGGTTGTATTGTTCACATTTTAGAATACTTCTAGAGCGAAGATCTCTTTGAAACTTTCAGTATTCTCAAAAAATCATTCTGACAGACTGCTATGCAAAGCGTACGGATCTGATCAGCGAGTAAGTTTCCTCTTTTCAAAGTGGTGGTACAGAGTTCCCCACGTCGTATGGATACGATAGTAAAACACGACGTACGAATAGGGTTAAACAGTCTGTATACAGTAGGCTACCATTAACATTTTCCAACCGGCCAAACGAATTCATTCATGTCAGTTCAGTTTCCCTGTGCTATAAAAAAAAGTACAGTGCATGCATGCCGTGTTTCCACACCACTAACCCAAGTAATCAGTCAGGCGAAGCCATTAAATCTCAGTCAGACCATTTTTATCATTCAGAAAAGCACTCAACAATAACGCCTGTCCTACTTATTGTGACTTAGAATCTACATTACAAGTGGCAACCAGGTTTTTTGAGGCCACGCATTGAAGTATGATGAAGTACACATGAAGAGAAAGCGGATTTTAAGTTATTATGTTTTTTAAAATGGGGAGTTTGGGGGAG
>NW_004797572.1:499312-505294 GCF_000002075.1 Aplysia californica | reverse complement strand
AATAAAAAAAATCAACTGATTTAAATCAACCCAACCCTGAAAGATGCTATGGCTATTTCACTTTTCGAATCGAGCCGAACTATAATGGGAGTCGCCATTTTGTTTTGCCCGGAAGTTCTCGCAAGTTCTACTCCTCCCCTCTTCTCTCTCTCTGTCTCTTTCTGAATACTGCCTATCGGTGTGGACGATCAAATTGACCAAAACAACGTTAAAAAATGATGTTAAATAAAGCACAAAAGTAAATTAATTTGGTCGTCTACAAAGATGCTACGGCTATTTAACTTTTCGAATCGTGCCGAACTACGCGGGTCGCCATTTTGTTTTGCCCGAAAGTTCTCGCGGTATTCTTGTGAGAAATATTGACTAAAAACAGTCGCAAACCATTATTTTTGTGATATAGCAGGGGGGAGACCCCTGGCACCCCCTCTTTTGCAAGAGGATTACCTCCCCCTGCACCCTCCTTTTTTAAAAACCGACTTCCGTTTTTGTTTGCGATTGAGCACATAATATTTAAATTTCTATGAAGCTAGGCCGGGACCACTTCTCCTGAAGAGAGCCAAACATTCCAGCGCTTTTGTGTTGAAAGCCTTCAATTTTGTCTAAGGCAGTTAAGGGCAGTGAGAGAGGGGAGGGGGAGAAAGAGATAGGGAGAGAGAGACAGAAGGAGTAGCGAGAAGTTCGGGCAAAACAAATTTTGACCGGCGTAGTTCGGCTCGATTTGAAAAGTGAAATAGCTGTAGCATCTTTGTAGACGACCAAATTAGTTTTCTTTTGTGCTATAACATCATTTTTTTCTTAGCGTTTGTCAATTTGATCATCCACACCGATAGATAGTGTATTCAGAAATTAGGAAAAACAGGTCTTTGTTTCACACCGGGTGAGAATAGCGAACGCTGGCAAGTCTCTTAAGGGGTGAGAGGTCAATTGTATTTTTATTCTCACTCAGGGTGAGAAGAGTCACTTCCATCGTGGCACAAGCTGAACGAACCCCAATGGTGATCCTCAAAAACAAACATTTTGTTTTCAAAGCGGCGAGTTGCGCGATTAGTTTGCGTTAGAGAACTGACCCCCCCCAATGGACACTGGGTATACATAAGATTAAGTCTTTAACCTTTTTTCTGTAAAATTCACACGAAAATGTGTTTTTATATGGACATAAAAGATGCTGAGCCAAAAAGTAAAAATTCGATAAAAATTGTCAAACTGGCAGAAAAAAGCCTGTTTCTCTTATTTCATTGATGAGCGCCTGATTTCACTATGATGCCTCACACATTGAAAAGTGATGTACAATGAGAGTCTTACAAGGCCGTCGATTTGCCTTCTTACCCTTGATACTGTCACTTAGTTCTTAAATTATAGTTACACGAACATGCTGATAAAACAGTTGATATTGAGATTTGAACTGATGATATAGTAGTCCCTTCCTGTCTGGTAGATTTTACACGATGTCAAATATCTACACTGCAGAAAGCCAATAAATTGCTCTACTTTAAAGGCTATGTTACCTTTAAATAATAATTTTTTTTCCTTTTTCAACATTTGATCATGTTGCATACCAACTGCTGAGACAAATTTGTGCTGCTAATACGGGGTGCCCACTACGGATGGGATTGGCAGATCGGGCCGATCGCCCGACTCGGTCGCCTCAAAAACAAACGTGTTTGTTGTCAGTTTCAGACGACTGAGTCGGGCGATTGGCCCGATCCAGACATAGTGTGCACCCCGTATAACATAATATAGACTTTGATCACCAAATAATGAATTATAAACTGATTCAAAGCTTGTTACTTTTTAATAATAATGGTTTTTGTTCTGATTTCAGGTTGAAGCATATTACTGTGATAATGACAGGTAAGTTGAAATCATGCAAATATGATGGCATGCCTGAGGATGTGACAGTTTTGCTTTTATTTTTCTGTTCTGTTTTGAAATTGTTTTTGTTGGGTCCATTGTGAAGACATTGTCCTTGTCTCTCCCTTTTTCAGGTGTCATGTTAATGATCTTTTTCGTATAAAAGACAATTATGATAATGTGTTTTTCAGTACAGTAGTCTCCACCTGAAGGCACGCCACACAAAGCCCCTCGCCACTCAAACTCACGCTTTTGTCAAATGAGGGGTTTTTCACGATACAATTTAGATGTACAAAAACACGTTTTGATCCGCAAGACACGTCGACAGGTAAAGCTTGACAAGGGGAAATTTTCACTGCAACCTACACAGCGTGCTTAAATAAGAGAAGTCTAGACAACTGGATATTTAGTGAGACTGCCCCTCACGCAGAGCAAACAGAGTGATGCACAGCGTTTTCACACCCAACTTTCCGTCGACACATAGGTATAGGACTGGTCGAGTGATATTTTGAGAGGGGTAGGGGGGGGGACTGAATAAATGTCTTTTCATTGGTCACTCGAAATGTGTCTCAGGTTTCTGACTAATGTTTGAGTGACTGCATACGTAATATTTGGTTAGACCTATGATGTGAAACATGCATGAATGCTGTAGAACGTTAGACAGACTTCTTTTGGATTAAAGATTAGTCAAGTAATCAGTTGCGCTAAAAGAACATAATATACTAAATTGTTTAACGAATCACAAGAGAAAAATCTCTCGGACAGGCAGTCAGGAGTGGTTGCTTGGTAAACCACATAGCTGAGTACTTTCCTGATGACCAACACCAACTGTTTCCTCTTAAGATCTTGTCTGTCCTGACATTTTATAGAGCATTATATCAGTACAGCGAGTACGTTTTTCTGCTCCCCCAGCCATTCAATGCCTTTGCATTCATAATTCCTAAGAACAGTTGGGGAAACTTTCACAAAACAGTCACATGTCGTCACATTATCATCCATTGTGACCCCAACCCCCAAGGGAGGTAATTAAAATATCAAGGAAATGAGATGATTGCATTCCTTCCTCCCTTTGCACAGGTTCATGTAAATGCACCCTCTGTATTAACACACGCTATGGAGCCCTCTCGAACACCCTACATTTTTGTTTTTTAATGTCATGTTTTACGGCGCTCGCAACTGCATAAGGTCATATGAGCGTGCTGGACACACCTAATATTTTCAGTTGGTAGGAAATTTTGAATTTTGCCGGGTGGCGGCCGAAGCCTACTCTTATAGATTTTAGACCACTAATGGATCTTTAACGTGCGCAACTTGCACACGGGCCCTTCGAGATTTTTAGCCCTTGTCCGAAAAGGCTAGGTGTAGATCTTTCCTACCAGAAGATCAGGGGTGTGGCAGAAAGACAGCAGTAAGGAGGAGCCAAGGAGTAGCAGTAGAAAGGCTGTAGAACGAGTCAGGAGCCCAGAGGAGGGGGCAAAAGAGGTGAGGGGTTGGGGGCAGAAAGTGGAAATGAAAGCAGACAACAGAACATTGCTAGACAGCAGGAAAGGAGGTGAAAGGAGACAATTTTAGAGAAGAAAATTTTTCGGTCGTTACCCGGATTCAAACCCGGGACCTTTGAATGAGAGGCCAACACCTTAACCTCTAGGCCACGAGAGCCACTACCCTACGTTTAGGCAGAGACTACTGTATTGGTATTAGTATAATATGTGTCACGAAACGGTGGAATCAGGGGCCTATCAATTTTTGTGCATAATATAGTTTGTTGTTATCTTCGGCTTGTTCATTAATCTTGCTTTTCGTGAGAAAACAGCCCGTCTTTCTAGAAGTCGAGATATTTACGTTTGAAGGGGCTTTCGGTCGCCTTGCAAAAAGATGTTCTTAAGTGGACATAAATGGTGTTGAGCCAAATAAAAAAAAAGGGTTAAAATTGCCAACAGGTGGAAATGTGTTGGTTTTTACGATTTCATTATTTTGATGAGTATCTGATTTCACCATGATGCCCCACACATGCGTGTGTGTGTACGTGTGTGCGTGTGAGAGAGAGAAAGACTCTGTGTCTTTAGGTTTCCAAGAAAATTTCAATACCTCTTTATTCAAGTCTTCCCTCACTTGGGTTTTTGTGCTTAAAAATGAAAGTCGAAACAGACTTTATGCTGTTAAAGCTAGAGAGGTGAGCAGAGTAAGCCCAAGTCCCTTTAAAGACTTTTCTGTTGACGTCCACCCTTTGGCGCTCATATGACCTTATGCAGTTGCAAGCGCCGTAAAACCTCTACTAAATAAATAATAAAATAACTGAAAAATGGGTCCGTGGTCATGCAAATAATAGGGCAAAAGCTTTGTTTCACTGTTAAAGCGGGCTCTTGGACAGACTGGGTTGTTATGTGGCATGTTCTTGCAGTGAAATGACCATATTGGTGGTAGTAGGTAGTTCAATGAAAATTTCAAATATATTTAATTTTGTTGAAGAGACCCAATGGAACGTTTCTGCCCTTTTGACTTAACTTTTTAGATTTTCAAGGTATCTCTGAGTTAAAAAGTTAGCATTAAAAAAAAATTACCGTTTGTTCTCACAAATACTTGTAGCGTGCCCCCCTATTTTAGCTTTGGAAAGTGCAGTGTTTGGTTAACAGAATGAGGAAGTCAATAATAATTCTGCTTCTCTTCGGTCGATCTACAAGAAATGCACTGTACATATTTTATGCTTTGAAATGCTCACAGGAGTAAACTCTTTCTATTCCGAAATGGGTGTAAAAAGTATTTTATTGTATTTATTGTGTTATATTTAAACTTATCAAAATCATACATGATACATTTTATTGCTATCAGGTGCACAGAAGAGGAGTATTGCTGTGGAGATAATGTCTGCTGCCCTTCCTACAAAGTTTTGGACCTCTGGTATTTATGGTGAGATCTTTGCCCCTTAATTACTTTATTTTCTGTCATAGATTAGAAGCTAATAGATTGAACAAATGCTTCTTTAAAACGAATGTTTACTTGATTTATTACCGTCTAATGAAGCGAAACTATGTTCTTTAAATCTCAAGTGGCACGTTATGAACATATATAAAATGTATAGTGAACTGAAGAAAACTACATTCTGTTATTAGTTTCCTACATTCTGAGTATTGTTTCCCATAGATGTTGACGATTTTGCATGTGAACAATGAGGAATTTCACAGCTGATGCTCTCCGTCTTTTTGCAGGTGTGGGATCCTTTTCTTCATGTTCTTACTCTCACTTTGCACCTGTCTTTGGAGGTACAGATTTTTGTCGAGAGGAGCTGTCATAATCAGAGGTTACACATATACCCCTCTCCAAGAAATGGATGCAGTGGTGAGTGGGCAGCAAATCGTGTTGTGTATGATACCTCTTGAACTTATACTCCCTTCTACTCAATAGAGTTTTGTTTTTACTGTGAATATTCTTCTATAAAGGGTAAGATCAGTCTCAGTAACCAGAAAGATAGGTTTTTTGGTCTTACAGTCTCTAGAAGAATATGTATGCCATTGATTCACCCTTAAGACCCTGAATTCTTTTTTTTTTTCGTACCTCCCTAGAATCTTGAATTAAAATTGAGATACTAGAAAAAATTAGGTTGGGTCATTGTTTTCTTTACTGTGTCTTTAATTGTTGTTAGATGTTACGATAGTTTGAAAATGTTATTCATATATGAATGCACAGTCTGGTAGGGATGGGCAGGTACCGATACCCAGTACCAGAACTCCCGGTTCTACAGACGGAGGTGTTAGTACCGGCTCTGGGAAGGAGCCGCCACCTAGACGCTCAAAGAGTAAGGACGTATAAGCTAGGCCAACACCAGCAGTTTTTTAACCGGGCCACGGGAAGTGTGCTGTGTGTAGGCCTAGGCCTTGGCCTAGCAGTTGTGAGGTCAGATGCACACAACGCAGCTGGTTACCTTGATACATGACTTCAGATTCAAAATTGACAATCAGAAACGAAGTATGCTTAAATTTATATATGGCATCAAATCAGGTTCAGTGCTAGCTACTTTGTGTATTTTGATACACTGATTCAGAAAATGGAATCAATTTTTAGCGGCGATAATTATTTTAAAAATTCTGCATGCTGAGTCTTTTCCCGCGGGGCGGCAAACTTCAAAGATATGGG
>NW_004797572.1:452762-499212 GCF_000002075.1 Aplysia californica | reverse complement strand
GGGGGATGCGGGCGGTGCTGATCGTGGTGTGAGACACTAGGCGCGAAGTCTGTGACATTGCCTACTTGTGTCACTACCGGTGCCGGTACTGGTGGTTCTCGGCACCCAGTACCGAGAAAGTGTCGACACTGGGTTTCGCCGGTACTACCCAACACTACAGTCTGGACAAAAGGGGAAAAGGTTAAAAACAGTGGTTTTTAGGACCAACTCTATGAGTAAAGTCTTGTGTGTGATCCCTGACTCCACTTCAGTCAAAGCATCAATAGACCCAGCTGTAAATCTAGCCTCTGGTAGTAGCTCTAGTGGTGATCCCCTGCAACTTCCACTATCGTCAAAATCATCATCGATGTTATGCGAAACATCGCAATCATCTTCTGTGGTCATATTTATCGATATATCCGACTGGGAGATCATCATTGGGGTCTGGTTTAGGATAAAAAATGTCAAAAGTTTTGCGGCCTCAATGGCCTGGTTGCGAAAAGTCACTTGTTTTTCTTTACAACTTGCAAAATTCCCAAAACTTTCGGTGTAGAACTGCTCTCATGACATTATCGCTACTTTCTGCTCGCGGCAGTCATCTGGAGTGACATCCCCTGTTTCTAGCACCAGGAATTAAACGATAAAGTTGACCAGCAGTATAGGAAAATATGGCATCAGCGGTTACCTGTGGTATAGGGTTTTAAGGGTTAAGACTGGCTTGTCATCATTCTCTTTGTGACTGTTTTAGTTTTAGTAGAGGTTTTACAGCGCTCGCAACTGCATAAGGTCACATGAGCGCCAGAAGATTAGAGCTGTTACAAGAGAGTAACAAACATGCAAAAGATGAAGGGGAGATAAGGACGATAGATGTTTGATAGGAAAGAAGAAGCAAACCACCCGAGAGCACCTGCCAACCACCCACTTTGTGACTGTGCATTTACAACAAAATTGGTTTTCATATACAGGCTGGTTCAGGCTTATTATGTGGGTGGTTGGTGGGTGCTGTGGTGTGGTTTGCTCCTTCTTTCCTATCAAACATCTATCGTCCTTATCTCCCCTCCTTCTTTTTTATGTTTGTTACTCTCTTGTAACACCTCTAATCTTCTGGCACTCATATGACCTTATGCAGTTTCGAGCGCCGTAAAACCTCTACTAAAACTAAAAACTAAAAACAGGCTTGTTATGCTCTTATCAGGCGTTAAAAAATTCTTCTTTTAGTAAGGAGAATGGAAAAGGAGTAAACGTTTCTTTAATTTTTACTAAAAGAGTCCCTGTAAGTATGTGCACAGTCTGTAATTGTTTTTGTTAAATTATGTGTTTAGGGTGCTAAGGTTTTTGGTTGTATTGTTGAAAGATAGTTTTTGACTCCTTCATAGAAAGGCAGTGTATGTTACGAGCCTTGATTTTTATGGAACACAAACAAATAAGAGGATTAAGATTTACAGGTCTACATTTTCCTGTCTGCTTCAGATTTGCTTATCAGCCTTCCTTTGTTTTGTTTGTTCATCAATTTTTAATTTGGCTATTGGTTAGGATCATATTGTTTAGAGGGATCTAAAATTATTGAAAGCCAAGAAGCTTACCGATCAATCGGTGGAGATCATACGTTTTATGATTCTCCACATTATTTTAATCTTGAAATAATGAAAATAAAACTTTGTTTTATAGTTATTTTCCCATTATCTGTCATATGGGGCCCAGGCATTTACCATTGGCTTTCTCGCTCTGGATACCACTATCTTTCCTCAGGCAGACATGCACTCGTACATGTCTTTTTTTGTTTTGTTCATGCATACTCTTTACTCTTGCACCTTTCTGTCAGATTTTCTGTGTTCACATATTTGCCACTTGTTATATAGGCAACAAAGATTGCTATTAAAAGTTATAGAAGCTTTTTAGTGTGTGGATGGTTGACGGGTGCCGTGGTATGGTTTGCTCCTGTTTTCCTATCGAATATCTATCGCACTTATCTCTTCTTCTTTACTTTGTATGTTACTCTTTAGGAACGCATCTCATCTTTGGCACTTATATAAAGTGTTTGTACCTAAGGTGCCGTAGAACTCTTACTAAATTACTAAAGCCAAAACATGGTGTCTATCTTGGGGGGGGGGGGGGGAGAAGGGATGGTCGCTCAAGGTTGTGATTTGAATTTGTTGAGATGGATATTTTTCTCCTATGGGCCTGAAAATACAAACTCAGTCTCTCCATATATTTATCCATGGGTACCATGTTTATTTCCCACAAATTACAAAGTCAGACTGCTGAATACATAGTGCCAAGTTACGGAGTACTGAGGAAAAGTTTCGCCTCGGTTGCATAGTTAAATTAGAGTTGTTTTATACAGCCTTCTTATGGGGAAGTAAGGGACAAGGTACCAAGAGATATTGGAGGAAAAATATATATTGTACCATGAAGCAACCACAGGATCAGTCCAAGCTGAGCTTTCTTTTTAAGTGAGTGGAACAAAATTTTATGTCTATATTATGGGTTTTGTTTATTTTCATTTTGATTTCTGTAATTACTACAAAAGTAGGTTTTAAGAGGACATTGTTCTTGTCTGGGCTGCTTTTATGTGAGCATCACTGTACTAGTCTTGCAACTTTGTTTTGAATACACATCAGTTTACTTAACCTCCCTCTTTAATGTGTTTGTGTATAGGACACAAGGCCTGATGCTCCTGTGGGAAGGTATGCAAGAGGTTTTGACAAACCTGCACAGCCGCCTGTTGGTACCCCGCCCCCTTACAGTCAAGTTTCAGCCAGCAATGTGAAAATTTCCACCCCGCCACCACCGTACGCCCAGGTTGTGGGAATGAGAGATTCTCATTAGCCCTGTCCTATAGCAAAGAGATTATTGTTGTGTTTTTTTTTCTTCTAATTTTGGTATGTTGCAATTGAAAATGGATTGATGGGACTTCTGCTGTAGTGGAAAATGTATTTCCTGCCGTGTATTGTAGAAGGAAGAAGACAAATACTAGAATCATAAGAGCCAGGTACTTTTTATTCCAATCAGTAATGTTTCGAATTTTTACAAGTTATAGAGTTTAGAAAATGTGAAATGATATTGTACAAAAGATCGAATGGTGTCTGCTGTAAAAGAAATCTGGAACGAAATCGAGACACTCCTTTATGAAACACTATTCAAAATTCAGATGCATTTTGACTGCTTAAACTTATTGTAAGACTCCACCACATGCCATTTTAAAAGTGATGTGTGATGGGGTCCCACACTGAGCAGTCAATTTCTTCATATTGTTTAGATTTGTTTGTTCTCACCGTATGTTAAATTTGACTGACTACTCCTCAGGATCACTGTTTGAATATCTCAGTTTACTTTCTTCTTGTCTTGTGAACTCAAAAGGGTATTTTCTTTCTCCTTTTTTAATAACGCCGTAAGTGGATTATTAAAAATGTACCTCTGAACTGAATATTATTACCACAGGAAAATGGAAGACTTTGGTTTGATGAAACATTGCATTTTTAATAATAAACAAGAATCAAAAGTGCATCGTGAAACTTTCGAATTCGAATACATGTTGCAGTAAGCTGTAAGGTTTGTCTGATGAATTGTGTGGCTATCGGGCACCATTGCCTGGCCCACTGCTTCACCCTAATTCACATTTATCTCAGGGCTGCCCATCATTACCATTTTGGCGGAATCCTTATGATTTTTATTCAGTTTTACGAAAATATGATCGTATGATTTAGATTTTTTAAAAATTTCGGCAACCTCAGCCCACTGCCAACCTTCCTGATGTATAAGGGGATAAAAATTACCAGTCCCATACAATCTACGTCACAACGTCATGTGCAAACTTTAACATCCTCTTTGTATTGAGCCATTGTAGTTGCTCAGTGCCACTTTGCCCTTAGAAAAACATTAGACTAAGACTGGAAGTGCCAAAGCCAGGAGTAAGGCAGACATTAGATTGACAAGGTGTTCTAGGCTATAATTTCTGCCCCTTTGTGTTGTCGGTGACAGCCTAGGCCAATGAGGGAATTTTTTGGAAAAAGATAGATCACTGTTTGAAACTTTAAACAGTTAGCTATGGTGGGTGCGAGGCATGATGTGTTGTGATGCACAATCAGGATTAAAGGCTTGTGACGTATTCTGTAGTTGTAAATTTTTCTTTTGTTTTTGCAAGCAGTAAACGCTTTTTAAAAATAATTTGACAATGACAGCCGAGCGAGACCTTTTTTTCATCACGCATTTATTTATGTTACATCCCTGGGAAGAAGACTATCCATGGTCATACTTTGAATTTTAAAGCCAGATTAATAATTTTGTACTTGTTGGTTATTAAAATAATTTCTGATGGGTGGGCAGCCCTGTAATCTCCTGCAATAATTTTATTTATGTGTGATTTTTTATCTGTTTGTGTACCAATATTTAAGAAGATTGACTACACTACAAGTTCAAACCAGAATAAAAGTTGGTTTTATTTAAGGTTGCTTTTTTTTTTTCTTTTGAAATATAGTCCGAGATTGTTTTGTCAGTATGACTCTCTATTGAAAACAACATTTCAGTTATCCCTCAAGTGCAGATGTAGCGCTGCATTCTTGTATCAAGAAGTTTTGGAAGTGCTTTTCATCTTTTCTTTCTTTCTATGGCCTATTAAGTCCTCTCATATTATATCCAAGGGCCCGTGACTGAATGGAAGAGGGTGCTAATCATCCTTCAGGTGCAGAAAGTGTGTTTGGCAATAATTCATCTTAATACTTCATTAAATTTCTGAATGTAATGTATTCAGTATATATATGTATGGGTCACAGACATCATTTTATCAGAAAATGCAGTGGTCTTGTGTGCACATCTTTTTTACCGCACGGTTTTGGGTGATTCAAAAAATGAAGTCTCACTTTCTAATATTTTCATTACATCAACAGACCTTTCAAAGTTTCTCTAAAAATATTTATAAAGTAATGTTTTTACATCAAAGAAATAAAACTGAAAGTAATTGATCAGGCATAGTTACTTTTCTTGAGGGTAATTTTACTGCAAATGCTGTCGGTGGTTGGTATTTTTAAAGTCTGTGTTTTCATTTTCTGATTTTCATTTGCTTGTCCAAGTTGTCCATTGATATAAACATTTTGCTGTTACTTTTGTCTTTCTTTTAATGCTTTTAAAATATTTGGTTCTGTTTTTCATTATTTTTCATGTTTGTCGAGTGCTGTTTGGAAAATGAACGTTTTTAAAACTTTATGGAGATTAAGTTGTAGGACAAAAGAAAATATATTCTATACCACTTTTTTTTTTCTGCTTGCATCTGCAAGTTTTTCTCCATTCCACTTTTCATTTCTGGTTGATCAAGTCTTTCAATTCTTTTTATTGAAATTTGAAAGTGGTATATTTTGTCTATGTTTTTTTTTTCTTGTTCCTCTCTTCATCTGTTTTGACACTCGCCAAATTGAACTTTAATTTCTACTGTTGGTCAGCTGTGAATGCCATATGCTATAAAGTTGAAGGTGTTAATATTTTGTTATAATTTCAACTTTATATTCCTGTGAAAAGGACTTTCAAGAAGTTGTCTCCGTCGGTGTTCTGCTTGACACATCCTCGTGAAATTGAAAGCTCTGGGTGTCTACCTTCTCTTCTTGACTGCTCTTTCATAGAAAAATTGTGTTTTATGACCACAGCTCCCACCACTGGAAACTTCACACAAAGTGGTCCCGAAAATCTTCCCCAGTTATTTTTAAAGTGCTATCTATATTTGTGTTTGGTTTTTACTGAAATTTATAAAGCAAGCTCCTCATTAATCATACTGTTCATACGAACGGTACATAGTAATAATAACAATAATAACATTTGACATTTATATAGTAGGCCTACTCAACCTCAATCACAAAGCGCAGGCTCTGAGTGCTTTGTACCATTTTGTTTTAATCCTAAAGAAGAAATAACTCATGCTGACTATTATTGAATGCATTAAAAGATTTGATCTCTCTTAAATTACCTAGCTGTGCGTTCCAGATCTTTGGGCCGTTAAATGGAAATGTCCTGTCATTCTTTATTTTTAGGTTCTTAGATGGTAATAGTAATTTGTCTTTGTCAGCTGATGACCTTAACTCTTTTTCTCTGAGGCAGGTAAACCTACTATGCCAGGGCCCTCTTTTGGTACACTAAAAGTGACATAAAGGTCTATGTCACTTAATGATTGGTCATTAAATCAAAACAAGCGAACCTTTTTTTAATAGTTCTGCTTTTAATTAAGAGACCCATTTTTGCCAATTGCTGAAAATTGATTTGACATTGAAGTCGTAAAGGAATGTGCCTGAGCCGCTGGTAGCGGCTCAACTCGACGACACAGCAGTTCTGACCGCGAACTGCTGGGAGTGGCTTGCCGGAGATTAAGAGTTAAACTGTAAACTATATATTATAGTAGAGGGTTTTACGGCGTTCGCAACTGCATAAGGTCATATGAGCGCCACGGGGTGGGTGTCGACAGAGAAGTCTTTACAGGGAATCAGTCTTACTCTGCTCACCTCTCTAGCTTCAACAGCACAAAGTCTTCTTCGACTATCAAGGCGCCCTGGAAATAGCAGGTCACAAGAGTGTGACAGAGATACAGAAGAAGTAGAGGAAAATGACAATAGTAAGGATTAGGAAAGAAAAAGCAGCAGTTGTAGATCAGGCACAGTTATGGGCGTGACATGAATCAGCCCATTTACAATTCTACTGTGCTTGAACGAGAAATGTCCCCCATTGGGAATGGCCTAAAGACACTACAGTCAGTGGCACTGCCGCGGGGGGGGGGAAAACTGCAAACAGGAGTGTATAGTTTCAATAGATTTCATAAATATGATGGCGCATAATCATTCAAGAATTTGTTGCATAGAGTAGCCAACTCGTACATTACTCTTTTCTCAAATGGAAGCCAGTGCAGTTTCCACAAAAGAGGTGTTGCAGTCTCGCTTTCCTTTCTGTAAAACTAGACATACAGCATTTTTTTTCACAGCATGTAAATCAGTACAGCAGTAATGGATTGTTTGTTGAGTTGTGCTAAACACTAGTATTTATGTTTGCTACACATATGTTTAGAAAGGTATCATTTTCTTGAAAAATTGACATTCACATGGTTACAAACCATTGCAAAAATTTGTGTCAGAAAGCATTTTAATCAATGTGGAAAAAAAAGTGCTATCATTATCATCTAGTTTACGCCTTGCCTAGGCAAGTTGCTTCAATGTTAATATGTTGTGTGGAGAAAACTCAGGAAACTAAGTTTTATTCTAAGACTTTGTGCGTGATTTGTCATTTTTGTTGTTGAAGTGAAATGTTCAACTCAACTGTTTGAGCTGAACTCATTCCAACTCCAACGGCAAAAAGAATTTAAAAAACCCAAACATTTGAACTTAAACGCTTGTATTGAGATAGTCAAAGTTTTTATGAGTTTAGAGGAAAAATGCTGTATACCTAGAGCTGCTGGATTTACAATAGCAAACTGAAAAGAAAGTAAAGCTTATCAGTATAGATTGTAAGGTGAAAGCTGCACTTCTGTGGAGCACTTGAAACTGCATTCTACAGAACTTTATGAGAGTTTACATTGTATGATGTACAATTAACTTCAACAATGGTTACAAAAACAACTCTGTTTAGACTTTACTAAATGTATTTGAAATTTCTTACTCTTCTGATTTTAAAAATCTTAAGAGTACCTTTCTCTCTGAAAAGTGTGCTTGGTGAAAATTTTTATGTCAATTCAGATTTTTAAAATTAACTTTTAGGTTTGAATGTGCACTTCAGTGGACCTTCTGTGCCTGTCTAGCAACATATTTCTCATAAGCCTGTTAACTTTTAAGGTGAACTGGAAATCGCTTCTGCTACAGATTAGAATGTGTTTGGGGTATCTACCAAATATATGTGCTGTTTTCATATACACACATACTTATCTACAAATAAAAGAAAACGCCTCTCTGTATTATATTTGTTAACACTGTTTTGAATACATGGTGTTGTTTTAATATCTATTGTTATTCTGATGAAATCTTTGCAAACTCATAATATGAATTCAAGGCACTGCTTAGGATACAAGTTTGGGAAATTGTTTTATGGACTCGTTGCAGTAGTTTTTTTTCTCCTTGTCATGACATGTACGGATGTTCTTCGTTGTTCTTGAATGCTTACCGGGAAGCTGAAAATGTTATAGAGTCTGTCAAGATGGTGATTTAGTGTCAAGAGCGCAGAACCTACTTCTGAGAAGGGCAGTATGCTACATACAGTTGAAATGGCTTAGACTGAAACAGGTTACGGTTACTACCCGTTACGCCATCTGGCGTTTAGGGCAGCAACAAAGGATCTCCAGCTCTTGTCTGTTTTGGGCCATCTTGGTCAGCGTCCCCCACCAATGATTCCAGGACTTCATTTCAGACTCTACTTTGCGTCTCCAGGTCACTTTGGGTCTGCCCCTTTTGCGACATCCTTCGGGTGTCCAGTGGAGGGCAGTCTTCACAATAGAGTCTGGTTCTCTTCTCGAACATGCCCAATCCATCTCCATCTTCTCCTTTTTATTATGTTGGTCATGTCTTCTTGCCTACGTTTTCGTAACAGATCTGTGTTGGAAACTAAAACAGATTAATCTGAAAATACAGAAATGAAAATCTGGTCACTTACTGAAACTAGTGACTCATTCCATTTTTCAATGACCAAGAAATTGCCAGGCAACATCTGATCAGTCCATAACTTACTTAATGCAATGAGAGAACATTTTCTGTACTTTGCTGAGAATGTTTGTTGACTGTTTTTAAAACCTCAGTTCTGCAAATAGTTTTGGGTAGTAGATGTACATTTTTCGTCATATATATATATATATAGTATCGTGTTGTTGAAAGCAGTGCTGTATTTTCTGTTATTTACTATTGTCAAGGCTTTTGTTTGAAGGTGAAATGCAGTAATTTTGAAAATATGTTTTGGTGGTACAGAGTTTAATTTTGCACATAAAAGATAATGTTACCTTTTCCGCTGAATTGAAGTCTTTCAAGTGTTGAAAAGGTAGATGTAAAAATATTTTGCTTTCTAAAAAGATGGCAGTCAATATAAATATTAATTGAGAACAAACACATGCATTTGCTTTTTGTTATTTTTACATCCTTACAACATATGGTTATGAATTGTCCATTTAAGCAACACAATATTTTCTTTGAAATGTTGATAACAAGCAGTAGAAATTCTAAAAGGCTGCTATTTATCATAGGGGAAAAAAGGTATGAGACCATAGCAACCATTTTAAAAGGTGATGACTAAAGCTTTTAACAAAACTGTAATAATTGTGTTTCTGCTGTAACAAACTCAAATTCAAATCGGTTATTAAAGAAAATTGCTGTAAATCTGGTCACAATGTAAGTGGTCTTTCACTTTTATCCACTCATTTTGTATTTCTTCTTGAGAATAGGTAATAAGCTGTAATGAGTGTGCTAAGGCCAACAAGAGATCTAAAGTTTCTGTGTTCATAAGCTTATTCTGGATTATAATTATATTATATAATTATTTTGCAAACTTGACAGTTTGTTTACAAGCTTTGTTTGCACTCCCATTTAAGTGGTATGTTTTTATGGAGTGCATAGAATGTCATCGTTGTCAAAAGGGAAATGGGTTACTCCAGATTTTTTGCTGACCTTGTAAATAAAATAAGGGTCAAATTGTCAAATGGAGTTATGCATTTTTCTTTCAACATCTACAACATGCCCTTTAAAAGTTTTGTCAAATTTAGTTTGAAATGAACATGGGAAAGTTTTCATTTTGATGATTTGCTTTTTTCCCCCCAAACACAATTTCTTACTCTCTACTCTCTTCAATCCTAACTTTAATAAAAGTCAAACTGCTGTGAGGAAACTATTTTCTTTTAAAGTTTGAGTTTCTCTTGCAACCGTGACCGAGGACTGAGCACAACAGGCTGGTCACACACATAATTACACAGTTAAGTTTGAGGAGTCAGCAATGTGTCATGAAATGAAGGCTTCACAAAAGCTGAGTATTTATTCTGGTATTGCCATGTATGTGATGTCCCCCAGGAGTTAAAATAATGGCCAGCTGAAACTCTTGAGTTGAAGTTTATGAAACCTTTTTTGCATTAACTTGTCCAGGCTTCTGGTGTCTATATGGAGGGAGTTGAAGAATTCTAATCAATGGTCATCTCAGTTTTAGGTGATATTTCTTTAAACATAAACACTTTATTAAGTTATGAAATTAGAGACTGAAATGTTGTTTTACTTCTTATAAAAATTTGCATACACTTGAAGATTCTGCAGCACCTGTTGTTGTTTTTTTATTTTGCCACTTGATATAGCAGCAGTAAAAACTAGAAGCAACATTCAGTGAGGAAATGCAAATAAATTGAATCAAGCTTCTTGTTCTAGGAAGTGAATGTCAGTTGCTGTGATTACTGTTAAGAGTTCCATTCTTTTGTTGTCATGCAGCTTCCTATATTTGTGTTTGTGTTTGCTTATGTTTATTAGGTTCGGTTGAAGTTGTTGGGTTTTTTAAATTGATAAATATTAAAAGAGTCGGTTCCCTACAATATAACAGGGACATTTTCATTAAATTTCAAGTAAATTTTTGAATTTACAATTTTCTCCTATAAAGATTTCAAAAATGGTACGCCTTGAGTATTTGGTAGAAGGTCACAAGTATTGAAATGTATGTTTACTGTCTTTCCAATCTAAAAAAAAATTATATACATGTATGTTATATATAATGTATTTCAGTGTTGAAGTGTCAGATTGTTGTAACATATTTGCAAATTAAGGTTGAAGCTGATTGCAGTGTGCATGATGCTTTTTATACAGAGGTCACACTGATTGAGAATCAAGAAATACACAATCTTTTTTTAGTAGTGTTTGGAGTAGACAAAGATTGGTTTACATGAATCAGAGCTAGAAGTTACATTAGCAATAAAGTCTGTATATATTTAAATGTAACAATGGGAATATTAAGAAGGCATTTATTTAATGCCAGAAACGTCTGTGGCTACTAATTGAAAATATTTATCTTTTTGAATCATATATGTTACAAAGGGACTGTAGAGGTAAAGTTCATAGAGTAGAGCATGCTTTCTAGCAAGAATGTGCTCTACATAACATTAATGTGGTTTATAATTATTGGAATGACTTAGTGTAAAGGTAATTTGGATTTTGTCTGATTTAGCTAATCATAGTAAATGGTGGCTGCTCTTGCATATATGTGTGTGTGTCGGGGTGCATGCGTGTGAATGCGCAGGTCATAATGTTGATCCGTCCTCTGACATAGAAATGAAGGAGCTGAGTGCTGCAAGTAATGGATGTAATTATGTGTTCTGACTCTATGTATATCCCCATGACAATTATGCCTTAGCTGACTAAAATGTGTCTTGAGTTTGTCATAGGAGGAAAGGGTTTGCACAGTAAAAATATACAAAATGTGTAGACGTGTATACTGCCTGGTTCACTGTTGCTTTGATGTATTCGTGTAAGTCACATGTATATTTTTGCTCTTCATGTTTGTTGCCTGGTGGCAGAGTGGTTCCTTATGTCTATGAACAGTACATCTCCAGCAGAGTAAAGCATTCCACAACCTATTGTTTTTGTACAAAGCAGATCTGTGTTTAAAGTATGTGTCATAAACTACCCAAGCCGTAGACAAAAATATTTTAAAATGTAATACTTAATTCTTGGCCTTCTCCTCAGTAAATTTGGATCGTAGTTTAAAAAAATTTATGTTCTTATTCTCCTTTTGAAGACATTTTGCAAGAAATTTTTGGTAAAATCTAAGATTGTTGTGTATGCAAATTGTTCCCCCCTAAAAAAAGATGAGTTGAGAATCTTGATAGTGGATTAGAAATGCAATGTATTGTAAATGAACAAGAAGGAGGTAAGATGCATTGTGAATTATGTTGGGTTTTACACCTAAGCTATGATGATTGATTAGGCCAAAACAAAACTTTTTTTTTCTGTAACTGTAAGATTTGTTTTTGATTGTTTGCTGGAATATTTATTTCTTAAAATTCATTTTGGCTCTTTGTGTGATAGTGTGAAGTAGCTTTTATTTATCCATTTGCTCCCTACTACTACTAAATTGTGTACTGGTTTCGAGCATAGAAATTTTCTTTTTTTTTCTTTAATAAAAATTATTCTTGTTTGACAGTATACATGGAGTCCACTTAAGCCAAGCACGATTAATCCGAAAACAGTGGTAAGCCACCAAAGATTGAGAAACCTCTCAGTTTAAACTGAAGTTGAAGAGACCGAGGTGGTCCTGCTGATTTTTGGTTAAGCTGACTCCACTTCAATTCTGTTTGTTCAATTGCCTTTGCTGTGCGTGCTTGTCATTCAGTATATGCTGGGAGTGGAAAACTGTAGTATGTTTATGAAGTATATATGTATATATTGTAGTATGCTTAGATCAGAACTTGTTTGCTGTGCTTTTGAATATTATTGATATTACACTTTTTTTGTTAAACACATTCAAACGAAGGCACATTGTAGAGGGTCAGGAGCATTTTACTTCAGATATTATTTCTTTGAATGAAGGCCATCTTTCACTTTCATTTTGGCCATTGTCTCATTTAAAGAGCACTTACTGGATCATAAAAGTAGTCTGTCTCTTTTCATGCCTGCCTCACAATGCACCCGTTACTGTTAATGTATCAATCAGTCTTTCTACTACTTTGAATCATCAGGGTCACATGGGCGGCAACACCCACATACCTAGCATTATAATTGCGCCTTGGACTAAGAAATGCAGAGCTCCAAGGGTTGAATCACATGTTTCTGCAGACTTTTTAGGCCTGACTTCGAATCCCACAGAATATTGTCCCTTGAAATAACTTTCTGGTGTGGAAAGGTAAAGGGGTATAAACTTTTATGCATCAATAAAATTCCCTCTGTTAATGATGGTTATGCACTTCTGATTTGTTCAACTTGTCTTCTTGGTTGATTTTCAGTTTATAATATAAAGAATATTTAAAAAATAACCCGACTTTCTGAATGGCTTTTTCCTCTACATATGGTCACTGTCACAAGAAAAATGCTCAAGTACTTTTGATCATGCTTTTCAGGGTAAACAAAGAACTTTGGGGGTATTTTATTTTTCTTGTGACGGTGATATTGTATTTTTCTATTTTTGGTTTGCTTAAAATTTGTTGTGATTTTCGAATTGCACTGTTTATTATACGTGGTGGGGGATTTATTCATGCAGGTGTTGCATTAGATAGTGTAGTACAAGTATGTTTTCCTGTCTTTAAAACATTTTGTTTTAGAATGGGAGTAATGTTGACACTTGTGCAGAGGTTCAGGTTACTCGCAATGTACTTTTTTGAATTCCAAGCCACATTGATTACCCTGGAATGTGAGAAAACTTTTACTTTAACTTCCAGTTTCATTTTTAAAAAATTGACCTGAAAAGTTTTATCAGGGACATTATCAGAGAATTATCATAGAGGTTATTAGTTCAGTAGTTTTTCTTTCATTTGTGTACCAACCATCCATTCATTCACAGGAATGGAAAATACAGGTGACATAAGCATAAAAATGATCTCTCTTTAGGCCCTTGTTGAACCTTGATTATGGTAGAGCAAAGTTTCAAGTATAGAAATTCGTTAAAAGATTATTTTGTAGTAATTTCACTGCACTTTTTGTTTGCAATACGTGGTCTTTTTTTTTTTCTCCATGAAGTCTTGTTTCCTGATACTTTCATGTCCACAAATAAATATGTTTGAAGAGTTATATGTTGGACAAGATTGTACATAAGTGTAAAAAAAACAACACATCTGCAATTGTGTTTGTGTCTTGGTGTCATTTCTGTTGGGTCTCCTGATATAAACATACATGCAAGAGTCTACATATCTAATAAACTACTATCCATTACTTGGACCGGGTCAGTGGTTGACTTGTTTGTACTTTTCATTTCAGTCATTTCTTGTACAAATAAATAACTGAAACTGTCTTTTAATACTTTAATTTATGTTAAATTAAAGTAGTGCTGCCTGTTTAAATTGATGAGGGTTCATGTGCATATATTGGAAGATCTATATTATGAGTGTTTCTTGGAGAGGTTCCAGTAAACATTTTAGTTATAAAATTTGGGGTTTTTTTTTCTATTACTATTACTTCGTCCATGAATCTTTTTTCAGTGCCTTTTTGTCCAACATACATTGCGCATGGGATTGAACTGCCTGCTCTTTAAATAATTACACAGTGTCAAAGGGAATGTTATAATTTACTTTATAATGTACCACACCATATCCAATACCCACTCAGTTAGATCAACTTCATGTTTCTTCAAAAAAAACACCCAAAGGAATAGAAAACAAAAATACCAGCAGTTACATTACATATATTGTTACGGGCTCACGGACAGAGGAGTGCCTAAGGTGATAGTTTGAGAAATTCTCTGCAAAAAGAAAAAAAGAAAACCTAATAGCTGATGCATGCCCATGGTGACTGGGGGATAAATACTTATCAGGACTTGGATTTGAATTGTTTTGCTGTTCCTTTGGACAGAGGTGTCTTTGGTATTAAGGTCAGTTTTATCGCTTTGCATGCTGAAGACACTAGTTTTCTTCTTAAGAGGGGCAGATATTTTTTATAGAAGGGTATTTTTGTCCTTATGCTGAACAATCAGGAAACGACAGATGCAGTTTTTGGGACACATAAATAGACATAAGAGTCTTGAACATCTAGCTCTCACTGGCAAAATTGAGGGCAAGCGAGGCAGGGGAAGGCCCAGAACAACATACTTGGGGAACCTAAACAAATGGGTAACGGGGAAAGATCGGGGAAACGTGGCTTTTTTGAAAGCATCCGAGCAAAGGAATGAATGGAGAACCATGATCGCCGATGTCTGTCACAGATCTGACACTGGATGATGATGATGATGATGATGATGATGATGCTGCAAATCCTAGGTTGGCACTTTCAGGCAGTGGCAGGGTCAAACTAGCACACCTCCTGCTGACTATAATTTGTGTGTGTGTGTGTGTGTGTGTGTGTGTGGGAGAGAGAGAGAGTCTAAACTCCTTTAGGTACATCAGAATAAACAAAAGAAAGGCTTAGTCTGATTCTAACATGCACTTTTTTCAATCTCCCCCTTCCCCCTCTGAAAAAACCCATTAGGCTTTCCAGATCTCCAAAGGCATATTATATTGCCAGTGCTCTGACCAGGAGTAAAAAATTAATGAACACCAGACATTTGTGCTTGGTTTTAGGATTGCTTCTCAGTAACATCTGGCACACATTTACTGGTAGGCCTACATCATATTATTTGGATAAACGAGTTTCGAACACTCGATGAAAGATTAAATTTAGATCTAAATTTAATGGACTTACAACAGCAAGCACATGAGTGAAGCATTCCTTTATACTAGAACGGTTGTTTTGTAAATTCAGTTAACCAAATACAAAAGGGCCTTTGTTGCCTTAGTACCTTTAAATGTTCTTCTCGACTTTGTATGCAGGATTTCAGCCTCTACAGCTACTACTACTGAAAGGCTATGTGGAAATCAGCTTCTGGTATGTTTCGCACTTTTGAATACTGTTCTTGGGAAGTCCTGAATGCTTTCAAACTTTTGTCCATCAACCTCATCTTTCAAAATAGGATAACCTGAAGTACTAGAAGTAGAAGTCCTCGGGAGTCAGGTGTGTAGACTGGATGAAGAGAAAAAACTTGCATCCCTTACTCTTGTTGCATGCACAGAGTTGTGACCCTTGCTTTCTTGGGAGCTGCATTGTCATGGAGGAGCATGTATGGAAAAGAATTATGGTCTTTGGTTTTTGCTCGTCAGTGACATTTTTTAAACTGGGGCAGTAACTTTCGCTCATAGTAGGAGTCACAGTGGTTTTGTGTGGGTATGATGCCAACCACAAGGACACTACTGGAATTGAAAAAGACAGTAAAAGTTAAAAGCCTCTTTCTTCTTTCTTTTTGTGTTTTAATGCGCTCGCAACTGCATAAGGTCATATTATGAGCGCACGAGACACACCAAACATTTTTAATTGGTAGGAAATTTTGAATTTTGATCGGGTGGCGGTCGAAGCCGACTCTTATCGATTTTGGACCATAAAGGGATCTTAACGAGAGCAACTTGCACACCGGACCTCCGAGATTTTTCGCCCTTGTCCGAGAAGGCTAGGTGTACATCTTTCTTACCAGAAGATCAGGGGCGTGGCTGAAAGACACCAGTAAAAAGGAGCCAAAGAGTAGCAGTAGAAAGGTTGCAGAAAAAGTCAGGATCCCAGTGGAGGGGGTGGGGGAAGAAAGTGGAGACGAAAGCAGACGACAGAATATTGCAAGAGAGAAGGAAAGAAGGTGAAAGGAGACAATTTTAGAGAAGAAAATTTTTCTGCCACTACCCAGATTCAAACAGAGGACCTTTGTAAGAGAGGTGAACACCTTAACCTCTAGGTCACAAGAGCCCCCCCCCCCCCCTTTCTTCTTTGAAATCCTGGAAGCAAAATGACAGGCATGTCTCATTTTTTAAATCTATCGTGACAAGTAATTCAGCCGTGGTGATGGAATTCTGAAAATGGGAATCTGTGTTTCCTCCCTTAAGACAAAGGCTGTAAGTCACGTGGGCCCACGGGTTCCAAATCTACTGAGCAATTTTGTGACACATTTACACTCCTTTTATATTCCTTAGTAAATGGGTTATCCAACGGGAACATACTTTTTTAACATGGAGTCCTCCACGAATAATGTTTTCAACCAAACCAAACAAAAGCCCAGACATGTCATTAAGTTCTTTTAAAGAGATATGGGGATCTTGCGCAATGTAATGCTAGGTAACATCAACGGTTTTCTCTTCACAAGGGAACTTGGGTGGCTAGAATGTGGGTTACTGCACTGTGCGTCTCCATTCAAAAAATTTTTCTTCCCAGTGATATACTGTGTCATATAAAAAAAAGCACATTCAGCACAAACACTTTGCTAATTTTCATGCTTTGTCAAGTTCAAAGTTCATACAGATGTAAAATGAAAATTTTCTTTTGTGAGCATCATCTTGTTTCCTCCAGAGCGCAAACAATCCGTAGTTTCTGATGTCATAAAAATAATCAAGAGTTAGAGAGACGTCACATGATGATGAAACTCCAATGGTTGGTTCGAGAGAAGACATGGTATAGATTAATTTGTTGCTTTTAAGGACAGCGGGCTAACCCAGATTTCAGGGGTTTCCAGAAATCTTGACCTACACCAAAAATAGGCATTGCCCTCCCTATAGGATAAGTTTGGTTTCACTGGTGTGTATTTTTTTTGGTCGTAGTGAAAACTCTCGTCTTTTAAAGAAACTTAACAAGGGTTCAAAAACTTTACCTTCGATTTTTTCAAAACAGCATTTTTCCGGATAGCCCCCTTGTGCTTAAAAGCAACCAATTAGGTGTACTGCATTTAAGACTTAAGGTAACATTTTAGCATTTGTGGCAAATTCCATTACTATCTGATCCACTCTCGCACTTGTGTCTTATATCACATCTCCCTTCACCCTGCGATGTCAATAACTGAAGAAAAGGATTTATATAAGAAGCACATTTGAACTAAATAAACTCAGAGAAACAACTGAAATATCAAAAATGAAAAAAATTTACTAGAATTTCGAAGGCAAGTACAAGCAAGTTCATCCAAAAAACAACCACTGAGAAACATGAACAACAATTTATCTTTTCCTCGGATGTACATCATACTTTTACAAGAAAAATTCATACCCACTCCTTCCTAATTCAATTTATTGCCCAAGTGCTCATTTAGCCCGAGTGGCCATGCATAGTGGATTATAATTATTATTGCTTATTAAAAAATACACAGGGCTTCACAAATCACAATCACTTATACTACTATATTATGATATTTGATATTAAACATCAGTTTCTTTTCTGTCATAGAAAGACTCAAGTCATAATTTTCATTAAAATAAAAATAAATAGCAAAATTTTCACTTTCCTTGGAGCATTTCAACATCTAGACATAAATGAGAATCAAATGATTTTGGTCAACGAGAAGCTATTTCTGTTAAGAGTGCCAGCAAATGAACACAAGTAAGAGACAGAAAGGCGGTAGATGCATTATTCATGAGAGTATTAAATTAATTTCCCCCACACACGCTGTCCCACGTCTCAGTGAGGGAGGAAAAATATTCCTTGATCCCCCACAGCATACGATGCACATGTAGCCAGCAGTAATGAGATCTGCAGTATGATTTCATGCGGCACTTAGGGAATGGGTTAATAATGTAAAAAGCAAAAGAGAAAAAAGTAATACTAGCTTTGTGTTCAATCCTCTAAAAACTAACTAGATTTCCTGCATGAACATCAGTACTTCTCACAGTTTGCTGAAGAATACTGGGTGCATTTTGAGTTACTGGTGCTCTCCTTGTATGGTTTAAGCTTATCAAGACCAGAACCTGAGGAGGACAATAAGAAAGGAATCATAAAAACCAACTTCATCATCTGTCTCCCAAGCATACAGTAAAACTCAGTTTCAATGAAGTCATCAGCTTGACATTCTTTTTGTCTTTAAAAATGTAAGTGTTTTATGCCCCCACTGACACAGTTTTAATCATTTAGAATGAGTGCTTCAACCCTCCCTGTCAGGGCCAACTCAAGATGAAATGGATACGATGTCCCAGCAAAAAGACGGATACTTAGTAAAAATTCTCCCCACATAGGATCGAGGCCTTCTGTGAGCAATAGCGAATTTCTTAAGTCCCACACCACAGACACCTTCACTTTCAGTGGCAATGAGAGCTTTTCAGATTTATAATTGCAGGCACTGAGCCAACTGTGTCAAAAGGCTGATTTGTTCAAATGCATGACTGTGTCAATTGATGTATTACTTGCAAAACAAAGTTGCAGTATGGCTTATATGGTATGTTTGGTTCCACAGACTAACAGGAAACTCATTAGGTGAAACTATGTCTATCACTCTTCAGTAGCCGGGGATAAAAAATTTATGACGGTTCTATCTGCTTCTCTTCTGACATTCCACCCCCACAATGTTCATGCTCCTCTCACTTTACATGCACACACATAACCATAGGAGTGCTGTCCACCTGTCTGATCTCTCTCAACCCCCAGAGCATGCTTAGATACATCTTATGGACATGTCAACAACACATATATATACTACAGAGGCGTCCAAAAGAAACTTGAAAATGTAATCACCCAATCATGTTAAAGCCTCGCATTACCCACTCATATGGCATATCAATTTAAAGTTTAATAAATTCTGCATCATCTGACACCTTAATAAATCATCTATCATAAGAAACGCCCGAGATATGGTACTCAAAACTGACTTTCAAAAATCAAGCTTTGCAACATTGTGTTAAAAGCAAAGAAACATAGAATTCTCTTCGCGCGTGTATTGAGGAGTATCAATATAAATAGAATGGACACACATTGCATCCAATGAATGGAGAATTTTGTCTCTGCAGTAAACTATATTTTGTTATTATATTTTGTCACGATAGTTTAAAACAAAATGGAAAACAGAGCAATCACAAATACCACACAAAACTTGGAAATAACATTAAATGTGCCCATTGTTAGTCTGCTTAGGAGCAATTGGTTTTCTTTAGTACATGAACCCTTTGGGCATCAACTCTTAAATTTTTGGACATAACAATGTGTCATTTTATCCAAAATGTCACAGAGAGTTGCAAACAAAGGGTCTGTTTTGGGAGTAAAGTTGCTTTTCTTTAGCTGCGGTTTCATGGGACTTCACATACCTGTAGGATTCATATCTGTGCTATTTATAGGTGACCACTTTAACATTGATTAGATCTGGTTTTCCCAAAAATTGTCGAGTGGCATTAGTACGGAGACAAAGTGCTTTGCTATGCATGGAGATGGCTACTTAAATGACACTCTGACGAAAATAAGGGTAAGAAATAACGTTCAAGCACTTGAGCGATTTTGCTTACCTGTAATAAGGTTGTGCAGATTGCAATAGTTTGTGCCATCATCCAGCACAGCATACCAAGTCTCAGAGGAACTTTTACCCTGTACAAAAAAAAACAGTATCAGAAAAGCACAATAGGGAAAAGACAAGAGACTGTTTTTATATAAGGTGCATATTAATCAGTTCTAATATAATTATACACTGGCACTTGTGACCATGTACATCAATTCATATTTTCTCAGCGAATCATGGACGAACATGATCTCTATTGCTTAATGTAAAACTTCACTTTATGCCATTATGAAAAGTGACGTAACAGAATCTTACACTTAGCAGCCAATCTGTTTTATGACGGAGCTTTATTCTCCATGTTATATTGAATGAATTGGTTGAAAAGAAGGCAACCTTAAAAAAATTGAAACAACAGTATGCTTTCCGAGAATAATTGCCAATCTCTATCTCTCTTTTCCTCTCTCCTTGTCAAGCTTTTGCCATGATCTCCACAATGAAGGCATGGAAAATGTTTTGTGCTCATATAGGATTAACAACATGCATGCTTTATTTCACATATCATACAATACTCACATTCACCAGACACAGAGAACTGTTGGGCTTGAAAACAAAAGTGAGGTCATCAGCATAATGCTTCACTGGTGTTGTGTGTTTTGCCTTGAGTATGTTGTTATCAAAGCTGACAAACTGAAAAAGAACATTAAAAAAACCCGTTACACAATAATCTATTATATAAGCATTAAAAAAAACAGCCTTTGTAGTTCTGTATTTCAATAACATTCTACAGGAACGAATACAAGTCCCTCCTGTATTCAAGAATAGCAATAGGCTGGAAGGGCCATTTTCAAGATAAAATGTTATCAACCTTAACCTATCACACTTTATAATGATACCACTTGATAACGATTTCCCACAGCTGAGCAAGAAAATAAAAATAAAACGGACACAACAGGGGACAACAAAAAATAGCAAACACATCAATGATGTCCTCCAATCAAAGGCAAAAATAATATACCTCCCTTCTCTCCCCGCCCCCCACCCGAAGAAAAACAAATGAACAGCATGGAATAAACAAGGGAAGTCAACAGGTAGATAACTGTTTTAAAAAATCAGTCTAATTCTAATGTCAAAAAAATTTTGCTTAAGGGTGAAACCATTATTAAAGTTCATTGACATATTCAATAATACATTTAATGAAAATGGAAAAGCCAGGAATGTTTGGGACCATTCCATCACTCCAAACTGACAGCCAATGATTGATTTTGGCTTAAAGGGATTTTGAGCTTGATTAAGTAATCATGAAAAGAATTATTTGAAGATAATATTAGCTCAAGGAAGGTTGACGATCAATGACATCGAATGCAAAGGTTTTACATGATCATCAACACAGTTCAGTTAATTCAAGAGGCAGGCTTCTCTGATTATGTCTATCGGAACCAATCCAGGATAAGTGGAACATGGAATCTAAGAACAAACGGAGAGGTATAGTGGTCACGGCCTCAAAGCCCAGTAATCAGGCAACAAGAAAAGTGGGTTCAGTGTCAGTCTCAGGCCAGTCAGCTTCTTTAGGCAGATTTTCAGTGGCACAACTCAGTATCTACCTGTTGACTTCCCTTGTTTATTCCATGATGAAATAATGATCTGTATGCTGAAGACACTCCAAGGAAGAGAGAAAGAGAGGCATACTTTGGAAAAAAATTAATGTGGGTTACATGTTTTGAGCGGTGTGGAGTGTTTTGGGCACAAGTGAGAACAAGAGATTAGTATTGATCCTCAACCTTCATTGAGCTAAAGTTATCTTCAAATTCTACTTATGATTTAGTAATCAAGCAAAAGTAGAACAGAGTGAATTTTTATCATGTGAGATTGTCAACTTGATTTGATTGCATGTTGAAACTATGATACAGCACCAGTTGCAATGCTGCGTCAGTGAAGGGAAAACATGAACATGAACTAGCCACTTTTTAAAAGACAATTGGATGCTCTTGACCACATGAGAGGAACAAGAGATAGTACATGTACCAATTAAAAACCAATAACATCTTCACTACATGTACGTAATTTGACCCATTTGGCAGAGCTAATGTGCATGCCGAAAAAATCATTTGTGTAAGTGTTTACATACACAGGGTGTAGATTTTATTGACCGCAGGACTTCCCCAACCCTTCTGTCCAGCTGTTGTTTCTTTATTAAGAATCACCAAGTGTAATGAGGTATAGTATCAAATCATTTCATCTGCCTGCATCTATGGTGGGGTCTTTGCTTTGGATAATTTGTGGTGCAGTTTGAAACACATCACAACTGTGTTAGCTTTATTAAACTTATCAGCAGAGCTGTTAAAGTACTTTTAAAAAGGTACTTAAGTACAAATTTTAGTACAATCTGAAATGTGTACTTAAGTACAGTAAAAGTACTTTCCTGTAAAATGTACTTGATTACAAGTACTTTTGAAAAAAGTACTTATGAGTACAATTTGAGTACTTTCCGCTAATATAATGCTAAAACACTTCAGTGCTAATGCAAAACATCATATTAAAAAACTTTATCCAGTATATTCGACAAATTAGGCCATTTATTACTAATAATGTAAACAGTATACAAAGCATTTGAATATACGCACTGAACATAGGTGGAAAAGGTCCGTGAAATAGAAGAAAAAAACCCCAACAAACAAAAAGACGCAACTAGTGAGTAAGTGATATTATGAATAAAACTTGTTTGAGCAGAGACAACGTGATCAAAATATTAGTCAGTCCAAGAGGTCGGAAAGTAGGAAAAGTATCCAAATTGGAAAATGTAGAGACAAAGTTGCCCTTAACAAACATAGAATAGATGAAAATGGCCAGCAAAGAAATGGAAAAGTGCCTTGAATTCTTCATTAACAAATCCTCAAGGAATTAAGGTAGCCTTAAGCATAAACCACAAAAAAAAAGTTAAAAAGAAATTTAGATAGCCTAAAAATTTGTTAGATATACATTGAAAACTCAGTTTCAGTTTCAATTGATTATAATAGTGGTAAGACAGATTTTGGTCACACTGAGCAGTCCACGGCGCCCACAGCAAACCAAAATACATGTAGTTTCCTAGAGTCTAGTAAGTGTAGTGTAACCAAAGATTCTCTACTACGGTAGTCTCCGCCTAAGATCCCAGTGCTCGGGAACAAGGGAAATATGGGATCTTAGCCGACGAAGCCAAGGAAGAATTAACAGTGACCCATGAACTGATGTGACCCCTGTGTGGGTTTAATGACATTTGGCGAGCAAAGAGTGGTCAACCTTTATGACCAATCACAGTTGCATGGTGGCATGAGGCATGCATATACACTCATTAGCCTATCGTGAGTCTCAAGATCTTTATATCTATGTTTATCCAGTTGCCCCTCCCCTTTACCTGTCCAAATATTTCAGCCTTCCGTCTCTGATTGAGTCCCCCCGCCTTTTTCATTACGCACCATTACGTTGTGACCACACCAATTAAAATTCAGGCTGTCTTGCAAATTCGGGAATAAGGAAAAACTGCCTTCAATGGTCTGGGAAGAGTTCACAGTTCGATGTGATCCTGCCTGGAGCGAACTTGTAAGCCATACCCACCCATCCAGTGATGTAAGTTTAGTTGGCGAGCTCAGGTGCGAGTTTGGGGTGTGATCCCGTCTGGGGCAAACATTGTACTGTTTCATTGAGTTCTACAACACTTGTGATCTCATTCACAAGAGTGGCTGATCTTTGACGCCACTGGCCGTTCTTTGATCTCAAGTTTTAACTCTTGGTTGATCGGCTATGCCCGCCCGGGTGTTTGTTCCCTTAATTATGATCAGAAATGCCTTTCATTAAGCTTCAAAAGTACTCAAAATGTACTTTAAAAATACTCAAAAGTACTTTTATAAAAAGTATCAGAGTACAGTAAAAGTACTGATTCTCAAAATGTACCGGAGTACAGTAAAAGTACCGAAAATTGTAACGTAAGTACAAGTACCGGAGTAGCCTACTTGTACTTCGTTACAACCAGCTCTGCTTATCAGTACAGTTCCTGTATTGATGATCTGGCCTTGAAGAGGGCTCCTTTGAAAGTGGAAGGTGTGGGTAAAGCAGCAAAGAAAAGTTTTTCGCCCTGAAATCAAACCTGGTTCTCAGGCAGACTGACAGTGACAGGCACATTATGGAGAATTAACATTCTGTTATACACAGGTTCTTAGACGAGCCAAAATCTTAAGCGGCGCCATTGTGCTCGGAAAAATAACTTCCCTGAGTGGGAATCAACAGAAAATAGCTTAACCATTACACACACCACAGAAGTGTGTGTGTGTGTGTGTGTGTATGTGTGTGTGTGTGTGTGTGTGTGTGTGTGTGTGTGTGTGTGTGTGAGAGAGAGAGAGAGAGAGAGAGAGACACAGAGAGAGAGAGAGAGAGAGAGAGAGAGAGAGAGACACACACACACACACAGAGAGAGAGAGAGAGAGAGACACACACAGAGAGAGAGAGAGAGAGAGAGAGAGACAGAGAGAGAGACAGACAGTCAGACAGACAGACAGACAGACAGACAGACAGACAGACAGAGAGGTGAAGCTGAAACACATTGGTGTTGTAATAACTTGAACAACCAACAAAAGCCACAAGCAAAAATCAAACATAAGGATCTGTTGATTTGAGCAGTTTGACAATTTATGGAGCTTGAGTTATGTAAAGCAAGAGCAGGGGGCTCTCATAGTCTAGACATTAGGTGTTTGCCTCTCATTCAATAGGTCCCGCGTTCAAAACCTGACAGCAATAGAAAATGTTCTTTAAAAAATTTCCTCCTTCACCTTTCCTGCTCTCTAATCAAGTTCTGCTGTCTGTTTTCGTCTCCACTTTCTAAACACCCCCCCCCCCCCCACCGGCTTCCTCTTTGCCCCCTCCTCTGGGCTCTTTTTCTGCTGCCTTTCTACAGCTACTCCTTGGCTGCTCCTTACTGCTGTCTTTCAGTTAAAGATCCCTTGGTGGTCGTAAAAGCGATAAGAGTAGGCTTTGGTTGCCACCCTGTAAAAAATTCAAAATAAATTCCTACGAAATTGAAAATGCTTAAGGTGTCCTGCACGCTCATATGAGCTTATGCAGTTGCTAGCGCTGTAAAACACTTACCTCCTCCCCCAAAGAGCTAACATTTGATTAAAGCAAAATAAACAAATCTCAGGTTACCTACTTCATATCTACATTTTTCTCCTGAGCCACATGAAGTCCCACTCCATTTTTGTATTTGAGCTTGGATGATTTGACTGACATTCTGACAGGTTGCCCCAAAAGTCCTGAGGATAAGAATAGACAGAGATATGTGCAATCCATATTGAATGTAAAAACCTGTGCAAGATTAATTCTCTTATTCATAAAACAACCTTCCTGTACTTAAAAAAAACATGATAATTAAGGTCTAGCCAAATTATTATAAGGGTATTTCAAACGAGTTTTTGAAAAAATTTAAGTCTGTAATTTGTTTTCAATCTCTGAAAGAAGCTTTTCCCCCCTCACAAATTGTATGAAAGACAGACAGATAACTGAAATGATAAGGGATCTAGGTTAGGGGCAACCATCCCCCCGACCTGGGCGGTCTCAGCATGGTGACAGAAAGGGAACGGTCACTGTTATGAAGATAAGCTGTGAATATGTTGAATAAGCAGCCCCTGGACCAACTGGCAATGCTCTTACCAGGATGGGATGAGGTGGTAGGTGGCACTACCACATCACGATATGCCCTATGAATCCACTACCAGGTGCACCATGAGGAAAAGGATCGCATTTATGAGTCCTCCCAAAGGTGGAATCCTCCCTGTACTTCAAGGGTAGGTCTCAGGATCTGGAACTGGAGTGCTGAAACTGGAGGTATTGGGCCTCAAGGCAGGCACTATCTAGGGAACCATAATACCATGTAAAACTACAAAAATGACATTTAAAGACGGTATTTGTAAATATGGCTTTAACCCTGTGAGGACCTACCAGGCAATTGCAGTGCAGAGCTGTAAACCTCAACAAAGGGGTCCACTCAAACAGAGGCTGTACTGGCCAACAGAACAACTGAGCGGGATGGCCCAGTATATATGAAATTTGATACTACACTTCAAGAGCAATGCGATCGAGATGAAGAAAAAAATATGGGCTAAACGGTACTTAAAACATTCAAAAGTGTCATCAATTGAAAATATAAGCACTTACCAGTCTATATTGCAAGATGCATGAAATGGAAATTCAAAGGGACCGCACCAGCTTGATCCAATGCAAGCACAGACAATGAGTAACACCAGAGACTTGGTCATCTTTGCACGATCTGAGGAAATAGATCCAACTGATTGCTCTCTACTTGCTCAAATGCGAAAAGTGACTTTAGACAACTTTATCTTTCCATCAATGATAACAGAACTTCGGGTTTTAAGGACTCTCTTGACTTAATCCATCAAGTACTAACACTGATAATAACTAGATCTATGCCGAGATAAAGTTTTAGCACAATAAAAGAAAAGACACTCTGACCTACATATTAAGTGCCAAGGCTGCAACAAAAAGCTAACACCTCTATACTATGGAAAATTTACCAGAGTCCACAGTTCATGTAAACCAATCACCTCATGCAGCACCACCCCAGGAGTCATCTTGTGTAACTTATTACACAAACCTGCAGCTTCTTTAGCCCTTATATTACATAGGGCAATATATGTTTTGACTACACTCATTTCTGTACTTCAGCGTGATCAATTTTCGAACATGGGGCACATTTAAATAGAATTTTTTAAAATTAGCTTTACGGTGTTGTGGTATGGGGCTGGCTGGCTTTAGTTGGGTTTGATGGGACGGATAGGCTTTGATCGGCTCAGAGGTTACTTTAGCTGGGTTTGGTGTGTGGTTGGGTGGGGTTTAGTGGGATGGGTAGACTAGTAGGGTTTTATGGCAAAGTTTAGGTGTTGTTTGGCTCAAGGCTGGCTAGATGGGGTTCAGATTGACTTTAGTGGGAGTCCGGTAGGATTAGAAGGGCTTTATTCGGCTCAAAGGTGGAATGGTTGGCCAGTGGGCCTTGGCGGACATGAGCTTTACTTGACTTGCGGGTAGTCAAAGTAATGTGTCAGTTTTGTGTGTGCTGAGTTGCATGTGTACAAGTTTGTCGATAGCCAAATCCATCACAGGAGATGTATCTCCTTGATAACGTCTTCTCAAAAACCTTATTGTCACCAGTGTCACAGACATCTTTCCTAGTCTGTGAAACGTGATGGTAAATGCAGTCGAACCTGCCTTAACGGAAACCTGCGCAAAACGGAATCCCCCCCGATATATTCCTCTTTAATCACCTGTATAAAATGAAAGACCTATCCAACGTGGAAATGGAAAGAAAAATCTGCTCCCTTCCGAGGGTTTTACCTGTCAAAGACGGAAAATGATTTGCCCACTCAGCCCTGATTTGAAACAAAACTCGCAAGTTTGGTTCAACCAGTTCTAACTTAACGCCATGCATCTGGGCGAGGAAGGGGAGTAGGGGTTCAATTTGAGGGTAGATCTTGATGCTACCCCATATATATGAGCCCTGAGCGATGAAGATGGTCAGGGTGGTGTACATGTGAAGTCTCACGAGTGCCAGTGAAAGTGCTTGAGTGGCGCTCCAGCACAGAAATTTTCATTAGTAGCCAGAAGCCCGAAGTGTGAAATTAGTTTGACCAATGCCTACTGCCCTGATCATACAGCCAGCTGAGAAAAGAGTTCCTCGAATCGTTGTTACATGACAGTGAGGGGTAGCATTGGTTGACTGAGCTAATTACACAAATGTGACCAATGGGTGGGGCTAAGGGTGGAAGCAAAGGAGATGTTCAAACGTTTCTATTTTTAATAAAAGGTCAAACAGTGGTCCTATGAAAGGCAAGCACTGGTGGTAATTGGATTAGTAAAACTGACGCAAGTCATATCAGAGAGGACAGCAGATGAGAGGTGTGAAATTTTGACCACTTATGTGACTGCTTGCCAACCTGACAAGAGACCCCTAATTTCCTTGCCTAAGACGGAATTTTTTTCTGGATCCTTGCGATTCCGTCTTACACAAGTTCGACTGTACATGGCATTTTGCACACTCCATGAAGCAGCATGCACTTTTGCACATCACTGATGTTAGCACATATGACTTACATCCATAAAGGACTAAGAATAATGTCTTCAAAATGCGCAAAGACTCGAATTAACAGCACCTCTGGTTTGGGATCTTCGCTTTGATGTCGCTTAAGTATGTTAAACAACATTTAAAACAGTTTCATTGTGTCCCTTGACTCTTTGTAAACGGGCATAAGACTTAATTTTCGGTAGGGATATATAAAACATAAATATGTTTGTGTGTGTGCGCTAAAAAAATTATATCTATTATTATTATTATTTCATAACGATTATCATCATCATTATTACTTATCAGTATTATCACCATTATCATCAAAGTATAAAAGTAAATCATGATAGGAGGAACTGTTTTCCCCACATAAACAGATACACAAAGCAACATGGGTGTCTCTAGACCAATAAACTGAAAACCAGATTGATCACATACATGTGTCAACAAGAAATTCAGGAGATCAATAGGGGATGTTAGAGTTTACAGGGGTGAAGACGTAGCTTCGGTCCATCATCTGCTCATTTCAACAATCCTACTAAAATTAAAGCAAAGGCAGGGGATTGTCAATCATAGATGCCGGTACAATGTGGGATTTCTGAGAGAGCCATAGTCAAGAGAGGAGTTTAATGTAGGAGTTTAATGTAGCAGTTGAGAACAGGTTCCAAGTGTTGGAAACACAAGGCGAGGATAGCAGCGTGGAAGAAACATGGGAGGACCACTGTGTGTCAAGAGGTACTGGGGAAGTGGAAACGTGAGCACAAGCCATGGATATCGGCCACCACTCTGAGGAAGATTTCAAGATAGAGGACAGGAAAAAGAAAAAGGATCAGGTAAACAGGAGCAAGACAAGAGCAGCCAAAGCAAAGTCCCAGGAAGAATACGCCAAAGCAATGAAGGATGTAAAAGTCAACATACGGAATGACAAAAGAAACTATGTAGATGACCTAGCACGCGAGGCAGAGGAAGCAGCAGGGGCAGGAAACATAAAAGGACTGTATGAAACCACCAAGAAACTTGCAGGCAGATACAGGAACGCGGATGTGCCAGTGAAGGATAAAGAGGGAAAGCTTCTCACAAATCAAGATGAACAGAAAGAACGCTGGAAGGAGCATTTCAAAGAGCTACTGAACAGACCAAGGCCACAAAAACAGTTTGACATTCCACCAGCAGAGATTGATCTGGAAGGTGAGTGAAGAAAAGCCTAGTTTAGAGGAGATCAAGGAGGCGATAAGACACCAGAAAGAAGGCAAGGCGGCCGGCCCAGATGGTATTCCCCCAGAAGTTCTCAGGGTGGATATCAGCATGGCGGCAGGAATTCTTCATGGAATTATAGGGAAGATATGGGACAGCAAAGAATTTCCACAGGATTGGAGAGAGGGTTTGCTTTTGAAACTATCCAAGAAAGGAGACCTGCATGGGAGTAAAAACTACAGAGGAATCATGCTCCTGTCCATTCCTGGGAAGATTTTAACTAAGTCATACCAAACTGGAAAGACTGAAGGAAGTTGTGGATGTAAAACTAAGAGAGGAGCAGGCACGATTTCGTAAAAAGAGATCAAGTACAGATCAGATTGCAACTTTGAGGATACTAGTAGAGCAGTCCACAGAGTGAAACTCTTCCCTGTACGTTAACTTTGTTGATTGCGAGAAAGCTTTTGACAGCCTAAATAGGGGGACTCAATATGGAAGCTCATGCGCCACTACGGAATACCTGACAAGTTCGTGAGATCGATCAAGAAGATGTATGAGGGAATGAGTTGCAGTGTTTTACTTGGAGGGTAGCGGACAGACTCGTTTCAAGTGAAAACAGGAGTGAGACAGGGATGCCTGTTATCTCGTTTTCTCTTTTAATTAGCAGTGGATTGAATAATGAGACAGACAACATCGGGACAACGCAAAAGCATACAGTAGACCCTTTCCAGTCAGTTGGAAGACTTGGACTTTGCCGACGACTTGGCTCTTCTTTCTCACAGTCGAGCCCAGATGCAACAGAACACAGATCGCCACAGGACCTTCTCCCATAGCATTAGACTCCATATTCACATGGATAAAACGAAAGTTCTTTGAATGAATGCAGCCGATGTTCCTATCACACTGTAAGGGGCACCATTGGCAGATGTTGAATCCCTCATCTACCTGGGAAGAGTCATCAACAAGGCAGGGGGTACAGATGAAGACATCAAGGTGCAAGAGCAGCATTCATCATCCTCAGGAATATATGGATGTCTAAGGAACTGGGATTGTACACCAAGCTGAGGATCTTCAAAACAAACGTGAAGACTGTTCTACAGTATGGTTCAGAGACATGGAGGCTCACAGCATTAGCAGCAAAGAAACTGCAGAGCTTCATAAATGGATGCCTAAGAAGGATAGTGGGGATCAAGTGGTACGATCGAGTCACAAATGCTCAACAGGAAGACATACAGGTGAAGAAATGGAAATGGATTGGACACATCCTGAGGAGATCCCCGACAAACATCATCAGACAGGCTTTGACATGGAATCCACAAGGAAAACGTAAGAAAGGAACACCAAAGATGACATGGAGGCGAGCGGTACAAGTGGAAATGGAAAAGGCGGGGACATCATGGAAACAGCTAGAAAAGGATGCATAAGACAGGCTTCCCTGGAGAAATGTTTTGTTAATGGCCTATTCTCCACTGGGAGTTAAAAAGGGCAACAGAGAGAGATAAAAGTAAATGGCTATTATTTTCGACAAAATTGAGCTTTTCGAGATTTATTTTTTCCTCAATTGAAGCATCAATAACCCAGGAAAAGATAGACGATCAATCCCAGAAGACCAAATCGATGTACCCAAAAGCTGGGCATTGCAGACTCCTGTGAACCTCGTTAGAATGATCCTGAAATATATCTAAATCAGGGGTCACCAATTCTACAGCTTATGGGTCAGATCTGGCCAGCAAAGTCAGTTTGGCTGCCCCACCGCTATACCACTGGCATTTTTTTCTTTTTCGTAATGTTTTACGGTGCTCACAACTGCATAAGGCCACATGAGCTCGCTGGACACGTACTATAAGCATTTTCAGTTTGGTAGGAATTAATTTTGAATTTTGCTTGTTGGCGGCTGAAATCAACTTTCCTTGATTTTAGGACCACCAAGAGATCTTTAATGTGCGTAACTTGCACATGGGACCTCTGAAATTTTTTTTGCTCTTATCCGAGAAGGCTAGGTGTTAGATCTTACCTACCCCAAGATCAGGGGTGTGAATGAAAGACAGCAGTAAAAAGGAGACAAGGAGTAGCAAGAGAAAGGCTGCATAAGGAGTCAGGAGCCCAGAGGAGAGGGCAAAAGAGGGGGAGGGGAGGAGGGAGAGGAGGAGGCAGAAGTTGGAAACAAAAGCAGATGACAGAACATGGTTAGAGAGCAGGAAAGGGGGTGAAAGGAAAACATTTTAGAGCCAAGACCACGAGAGCCTTTACATGGCAGTGACAACAAAAACTTTGAAGATGTGTTAGAAGCCTGCTCAGGACTTGGTCATCAAAATATTCAATCCTTTAATTGAACTCTATAATTCAAACGAAACATTTATGGTCATTTCTTTTTTTACTGCTTGGTTTGTGAAATTTGGAGTTGTGTGCACTTGGTCTGCCGTCGTAGGGGAACATGACGAATGGTCAAAATTTGTCAATTTTTTTATTTTTACATACAAACAAAGAGTATTTAATTCTGCACCCGAAGGTGACAATTTTTTTTAGTCATATCCTAATCCGTTGTTAATTAATTCAGAGTTCGTTGTTTTCCCTTACACTGGCCAACTCTGAACCAGAGCTTAGTGTAAGGGAAAACGACGAGTGGTCGATTGGTCAAGGATCACTGCTCATTCGGTGTTGTCCCTGGTCTCTGCCGTCGGGAATATAATTTGGCATGGGTGACGATAGGCAGTTGGTTTACCATTGTGTCAATATAAACATACCAGGCCTTTTACACAAGCAAACAAACCACCCCCCTGCCCAAGTATAATTTAATAGGATTATAAAAAATTATCACTTTGTGTGTGTTTCTGTCTGTCTTTACGTATTCTGACCATGCGTATTGACAAGAGCAAAGAAGCTGATGCATAAGAGTAAGAACAGAAGGGAGAGAGGAGAAAATAGACAGGAACTGGAGAAGGGGGGGGGTTAGTTTTTATAAAGTATCAAGCGAGAAATTCATAAGCACTGCATCAATGTCGCCAGACGTACTGATCCGACGTCATATTACTTTGCTGTCCAGTCATTTGACATCCCAACGATGGCTATAATGCCTCAGTACATCTAGCAAGCTGTCACTGGTCGACATCATTTTATAGAATTACCCGACAAATAAAGACACAGCTGTATGAATGTAAATTTCATTGTCCAACTTAAAAAGTGGACATATTGAGGCGACACTTAATCTAACTACAATTTTTTAATGATTTGATGTTATAATATATTTATTTTGTGGTATGAAACAGCAACTCACTGTTTCCCCATCAACTGAATCCTTTATTAAATACGACTGGTGCTGTACAAAGTAACAAAGCGTCCCATTATCTCTCTGGAGAGCGTTTTCGGAGAGTCATGTTAGATTGCTACATTTTTTTCATGAAAGTTTGATGGAGACCAAACGTTGATTCCGAATGAAACAGTTTTAAATTGAGCAGTTGAAAACATATTAGGTGCTTGGACATTGGTTATTAGTGTTTAACCAAGAGAAGAAGGGAAACGAAGCAGGCTTACACAGTTACGGTTGAGATATGGGTTATGGAAGATGAGATAATATTTTGTTAAAGACATTTTCTAAGCAATTTTATGCCTCCCAATTTTATAGAATTCAAGGATCGAGAAACTTAATTTATAGTAACTAATAGTAGTAGCCTCTTCTATTTTAGAATGGTAAATGATGAAAATTGAAAGGAAGTTATGCCTATTTGCAACGCCGCGTTGCGATTAGCGCCAACGTGCTAAATAAAACACAGTGTGTCAAATATCAAGCTTAATATCCACCTTTCGTTGTTGGAAGTTCTATGGCCTAATGGACAGCGCGTCTGCGTTTGAAGTCAAACCATTGTTTTATGAGTGTGGGATCGAATTCCGGTCCTGGAAGGTTTTTTTTCTTCTTCTCCTCTTCCCGACTGACACACAATTTTTTCCCATAATTATAAAATTATAGTTTTTTATGTAGTGATGAAGCATGTATGTCCCCAAGAGGAGCATTCTACAAAGTATAGGCCGATACTTTTCCTACCAATTTAGGCCTGGTTAAAGTTCAATAGTGGCTTATTTCCTTGAGCTATGAGTCTAATTTTTATTTTTTTAGTTTAGGCTCAGGAGATGAAAAAAAAATAAAATTTTCCGGGATCGGGATTCGATGCCACGCTTGGAATCACTATGAACATTAGAGAACGTAGACAGCTTGTATTCGTTCTCTAGGCCTATTAACGTTAGAGAATGTAGACACTACCCCCTGCTAATTAAAAAACGCCGGCGCCCGGCAGAATTACAATATTATTATGGAGAAACGATGGCTACTAGGCTTAGAACTAGACTGGCGTGGGAGTGGGAGCTATTCAGAACGCGCAGCGTTTCAAATAGCTGGGAGTTAATTGATCAGAACGCGGCGTTTCAAATAGCACGGGAGCTATTCAGAACGCGGCGTTGTAAGTCATAAATGACTAGATCTAGATTAGATTCTAGATCTAGATCTAGAATCTAGATAGCACCTACCAAATTGAAAAATAATATTATATAGACAATCTAGATTTAGAATCTAGATCTAGGCCTAACATTCATATATATTGGGAAGATTGAAGAATACCGGACCACTCGTACATTATTGCGCGAGAAAGTGGGGTAAGTGGGGAGGGTGGTTGGGGTGGAGGAGAGGGGGGGTGGGGTTCAGGGGGGTCTCCCCCCTGACAAAATTTTAATGAATAGATCTACCAGTCCGAGATTCTCCATTGAGAGATTTAAAAACGGGAAAATTATGAATTCCTATGGTTGAGACATAGGCAAAGTCAGTCCGCTGGTCCGGTATTCTTCAATCTTACCCATATACAGTCGAACCTGCCTTAACGGAAACCTGTGTAAAACGGAAACCTGTCTTAACGGAATATCCCCGCTCCCCCCTTGATATATTCATCTTTAATTACCTGTATAAAACGGAAACCTGTCCAACGCGGAAACGGAAAGAAAAATCTGCTCCCTTCCGAGGGTTTCACCTGTCTAAGACGGAAAATTCTTTGCCCGCTCAGCCCTGATTTGAAACAAAACTCGCAAGTTTGATTCCGCTGGCTCTAAACTTGATGCCATGGCCATGCCGCTGGGCGAGGAAGGGGAGTAGGGGTGCAATGGGGGTAGAGTAGAAGTAACCCTATGTTACCCCATCGTGTGAGCACTGAGCGCTACAGATGGTCAGTGTAGTGTGGGTGTGATATCTCACGACTGCCCGTGAGAGTGCTCGAGTAGCCAGCCACTAGGGAAACTTTCCTGGGTAGCTAGAAGCCAGAGGTGTGGAATAAGATTGACCAATGCCTGCCGCCCTGATCGTACGGCCTGCTGAAAAAAGAGTTCCTCGAATCGTTGTTACAATGATGACAGTGAGGGGTGGCATTGGTGGGTGGGACTAAGGGTGGAAGCAAAGGAGATGTTCAAACGTTTCTGTTTTTAATACGTCAAACAGTGGTCCTATGAAAGGCAAGCACTAGTGGTAATTGGATAAGTAAGACTGACGCATGTCACTATCAGACAGGATAGCAGCTGAGAGGTGTGAAGTTTTGACCACTGCTTGCCGATCGGACAAGCGATCCTTGATCCAACTGGCTGGGCCTTTGAACCCCCCACCCCCTAAATTCCCCTGTCTAAGACAGAATTTTTTTCCCGCTCCCTTGCGATTCCGTCTTACATAGGTTCGACTGTATTAGAACAGCTCATACCAAAGGCGATCGCTGGTGGATCTAGAATCTAGATCTAGTCGCTGTCTAGATCTAGATCTAGATCTAGTGAACGAGACTCTAGTCTCGCTGTCTAGCCTCAGCACGTTGCACATCATTACAAAATCATTATAATTTATTAGATTTATTAATCATGTCATAGTCATGCTCTCTAGATTAGAATAGTCCAATATTTATAATAGATCTGAACACAAATAAGTAAACATAGATTCTAGATAGGTGAACGTTATAGATTAGACAATATTTCCTTACTGCTTTTGTGTGGATTATGTTCTTTCGTTCTTTTACACAAATAGGAGACAGATAACCCTCTGGCTTCTTAATTTCGTGCTGTTAAGTTTTACTGTTATGTAACTTGCGTCTGGCTTCGCGAATGAAGCGTGAAGACACAGCAGATCACATGACATGTCACATGACCTAAATATGACCTGCCTCAGCCTGCCTGCGAGGAGGTCACGCTTTGGACGTCATGCAAGCAAAGCAACAACGTAGCGTTTGAAGATGGCCGACAAACAAACCGCTGGGCGTGTGATCAACACAAAGTATGAAGGATCTCACCAAAAGCTTATCTTCATTGCCTTTTGTGCTTTATTAGGAGCGATGAATTTTGGATTAGCTATTGGCTACAGCTCTCCAGCTATCCCTAGCATGATCAAACGTGGAGTTATTAAGAAGGAAGACAGCAGTTGGTTTGGATCTCTTCTTACGATCGGTGCATTGCTTGGTGGTCCGCTGGGTGGATGGCTCATCGAAAAGGCAGGGCGAAAGCTTTCTCTGACATTTTTATCGATACCGTTTGCAGCTGGATTTTTCATCATTGCTTCAGCCTCAGAAACATACCAATGCAACTTCGGTAGATTTTTAACTGGCATTGGGAGTGGAATGGTCACAGTGTGTGTCCCAATGTACATTGCTGAAATCTCCACTCCTTCCATGCGTGGCATCTTGGGTTCAAGTGTGCAACTGCTCATCACCATTGGAATAGCCGCAGCTTATATTTTGGGGTCATTTTTTGAATGGAGATGGCTTGCAAACTTATGCATTATTCCCAGTGTGCTAGGTGGGCTATTGACATTTTTCATTCCTGAAACTCCTCGGTGGCTGCTCATGAAAAACAGAAAAGCAGATGCTTTCAAAGCTCTGAGTAGTCTCAGAGATCCACACACTGATGTCAGTGAAGAATGCAAAGAAATTGAGGAAGGTTCAGATCCTGAAGAGAGTGTTTCATTTTCAGAAATGCTAATGAAAAGAGAACTGTCACATCCTATATTTTTAGTTGTTTGCATTATGATTTTTCAGCAGCTTTCTGGTATAAACGCTGTCATGTTTTATTCCATTTCAATTTTTGAAACTGCTGTCGGTGATTTTGCTTACGCTGCTACTGAAATAATTGGAATTGTCCAAATATTTGCCACTATTGTTGCTGTTTATCTCATGGACAGTGCCGGAAGAAAGAAACTTCTTCACATTGGCGGTCTTGTGATGGCCTTAACGCTCTTCTTATTTGGGCTGTATTACAAGCTGTCTAGTTCAGGTTATCTTGGACAGTCTCTTAAAACATGGTTACCAGTTTGTTGCCTTACTACTTACATAATTGGATTTTCTCTTGGTTGGGGTCCTGTCCCTGTGCTTATCATGTCAGAAATGATTCCGACTCGCTGCAAAGGTACTGCAGGATCAGTTGCAATCATTGCTTCATGGGGATCAGCTTTTATTGTAACCAGCCAGTTTGCTACTTTTCAACAGATTATGGGCAATGATGGTATTTTCTATTTCTTTAGTATTTGTTGTGCTATAGCTGTGTGGTTTGTTGGAAAATATATTCCTGAAACAAAGGGTAAATCTTTGGAGGATATTGAGATGTACTTTGCTGGGAAAGGAACTATTTTAGTATAAAAAAAGTTAATGGTGTATTTTGGTGAAAAGTTGTTTTTTTTCTTCTATTTTGACTTTTTCTTTCTCTGATGATAGAAAAACTTGTCACTGGATATGAGAGGTCTGCTCTGAAATTTGAAGTGTTGTTAGACAAAGGAATGTGACTGGGCACAACTTTTTTTTTGCAAGGCTTACATTTTTTGCGCAAAAGCCTTTAAAATATTTTAACTCACTGACTACCAGTATTTTGGCTGAAAGAAATCTCAGGGAACCAGACAAGTGAAGGGTATTTTTAGAATATCTTACACTTTTTGCTACATTCACACAAAACTTGGGTTCCATGCAAATTAGAGATATATATATATAATAAGGATTTGTTACTTTAATTAAAAAAGTAGAAACAAGCCCGAACAACTATCTATCAGAAAACTAATTTTGAAGTTTAGTATGCCTTTTTATTTTGACCCTATTTATTCCACATTATTTTTCAGACTTTGATATAATTTATAGATGTTTTTATCAATGAACATGAAGTGCCCAATAACTTGGGGTCACACCGGAACTAAAGGAATTTTATAGAGGAAAATGAACAAAAAATGAAAGAATGCATGTAGGCTACTCAATAGTCCCAGTCTGCTTTGTGTGGAAGAGGTAGAAATATTTGCCAGTACTTCTAGGAACACCAAGGGTAGACCTGTGACTCACAGATCTGCCTTCATGACTGAAAAGAATCTCAGGGATGCTGTTCAGTGTCCAGGTTAGGCTAAGTTAAAACATTCTATGTCAAAAAGTTCTGGTGGTTTGAATTAACATTTTAAACAGAATGGCAATTGTAAAAATTATTGTTTTTGTTTAGAAACTAAACCCATTGTAACAACAGATAATGTGCTCTATCAACGGTCAATAGTCAGTATATATCACAGGTGATGCAATGTGGGGGGAGGGGGGAGGGGGTTAGACCAAGAAAAATAACAAATGTTGCAATGATGGGAGTCATTGAGTTAATAAAGTATTTAACCAACACACTTTTTTAGTGCCATAATATTATCTGATTATGAATTTACTTCAGTAAGTTTTAATTTAAATGTAAATGTTCCTGCTGATACGTACATGCATCATATGTGAATCATCGTGGTGAAATCAGGCGCTCGTCAAAATAGTGAAATCAAAGAATTTGGCATTTTTCTATGACTGCAGGGGAATTTTTTTCCTAATTTTCTTTTTTTGGCACCTTTTACATCCCTTTAAAAACATATTTCTGTGTAGATTTTACTGAAAAACATTGATTAAAGGCTAAAAAAATATCACTTTTCAATTTCCAAGGATTCTCAAGCTATGGAAATTACAAAACTTTGGAGGCTATTTTCTCGCTAATTTTACCTCTGAAACCAGACAACCCTGACCTCCTTCAATCGCAAATATTTCGACTTCTATTCAACATAGATGGATATTTTTTTCACCACAAGCAAGGCAAATGAACAGATATGATACCAATCACCACATATTCCCAAAAATTGACGAGCACCTTATTCCACCACGTCACGACACATATTATTTATGTAGGATTAGGAAGTGTCTTCCGATACCAGGATCCTGGTCCACAGATACACATGGTCTAGGGGGACCATGAAAATATTTTGCTTTGCGTATGCGTGACCTCATGAGTCATTTCCTTCTGCTTCCAGCTGTCATTTCGTTTTCCCAAATGGCAGGGACGGTCGCATCGTTGCTCGTTGGACAATATTTTGAAGAATAGCTTAAAAATGTACTCACTCACTCACGCATGCACGCAGAACATGCCTGAGCATGCACATTATTATTGTCCTATTCATTTTTCTCTAAATCGCTCCCTTTGTATCATGTACACTTATTCGTCTCTCTTTCTCTCACGCTCTGCCCCCCCCCCCCCCACACGCCCTTTTCTCTCTCCCTCTCTCTCTCCGTCTCTTTCTTTCTTTCTCACTTCCTTTCTCTCTCTCTCTTCCTTTCTCTCTCTCTCTCTCTCTCTCTCTCTCTCTCTCTCTCTCTCTCTCTCTCTCTCTCTCTCTCTCTCTCTCTCAAAATAACCCACCCAGGTTTTGAATGAAAAGATCGCAATGTTAATCTCCGTGGACCAAAATCCTGGTCCCCCTAGACACGCAGTCTTCGTGGACCAAAATCCTGGTCCCCCTAGACTCTACCGCATACATATATATATATATATTTTAGCAATTTGTCATTACAATGATCTTTTCTTATTTTATAAGAAGTTTACTTTTCAAATCATTGGTTTACATTCCTCTTTTGTTTTATTGCGTTTCTACCACAGTCCTTAGATTTTTGCTTTTCTGTTTGCAGTGATTTGTTTGCCTTTTTTAAATTCAGACTTAGCATAATTCATAATATGTATCCAAATAACTTTACAATTTTTGTTTTAATTACGGTATTGAATTGTCCATGTCGCTATCAATGTTTTTAACACTTTGCCCCCTTGGGATGCTATATCAATGACAGTAAGTCTCTTTCTCCCTAGTTGGCAGCTCCCTAAATCCATCTGCTGTACTCAATATACATGTATAGTGTGCACATTCTTTTTTAAAAGTGTACTGAATTATGATATTTTTGTAACAGTATATTTCTGTTTTTGTGTCTTGTGAGTCTGGTACTAATATGAAATGTTGCAATTCATCTTTAATTTTTCAGTGAAATTGAAATTTGGTTTTTTGCCTAAAGGCATGATTATTTGAGAAGTCAAACAGTTTGTGCGTTATGCTCTTTTTCATGAAGTTTGTTTTAAAAGCATGTATATGGACTGTTCTGAAGAGCTTTTGCTTCCTTTTCACCAGTTGATTGACACTCAAAAAATCTAAAAAGAAAGTAAAAGTGTTTTCTGTTTGGCATTTAATTGCTCAATAGGACTGTGCATTTTATTCTCTTTGTAAGTTTGGTGAGTGCTAAAATACTGTATTCACTGAACACTCAAGATTATTGACTGCAGTGAACAAAATGATGTTAAGTTGTTCATTATCATTCATCTACATGTACTAAGTACAGTCAAATCTGTGTAACAAGAGGGAATTGCCAGGGAGCCAGAAAAAAAATTCCATCTTGGAAATTTTCCTTCTTAGACAGTGGAAATTAGGAGGGGGGAGATGGATGGGGGGTTCAAAGGTCCAGGCGGTGGGATCACGGGCTGCTTATCCGATCAGCAAGCAGTGGTAAAAAAACTTCACACCTCTCAAGTGCTATCCTCTCTTGTAATAACATGCATCAGTCCTACTCTTCCATTGCCACCAGTGCTTGCTTTTCATAGGACCACTGTTTGGCGTTTGAACATCTCTTTTGCTTCCACCCTTTACACACCTACCCATAGGTGTAATAAACACAGTCAACCAGTGCAACCCCTCCCGTGCATGTAACAATAATTTGAAGAACTCTTTTTCTTAGCTGGCGATGTGATCAGGGCAGCAGACATTGGTCAAGCTAATTTCAAACTTCTAGCTGCTAAGTGCTCATACATGGATATGGGGTGACATTTTGTCTACCCCAAAATTGCACCCCTACTCCTCTTTCTTGCTTGGTGGCATGGCATTAAGGTTAGAGCCAATAGAATCAAACTTGATAATTTTGTTTGAGTTTGAAAACAGGGTTGAGTGGGCAAAGCACTCTCCGTCCTAAATGTAAAAACCCTCTGAAGGGAGGGATTGGATTATCTCTTGTGAACAATTGGAAAAAATTCAATTTTGAACAGAATGAGGGGGGGGGTAAGTAAAGTATGAAAAGGAATGGCTATTTTCTTCCTTTTTTTCAGATTATTGAGAATTTATAGATGTCCCAGATTTGCGATTTAGACTTCTTAGGTGGTGACTTTGTTTTTGTGTTGTGTTCGAGTTTTGTAATATTTGGTTTTATTTTATTCATAGTGGCTTCTTCATCTTTTTGTTTTTACAATTGGGTGCCTGGCCATTTTTAAGTAGTATTGCCTGACAAATGAGTGTTTTTAAATTCACAAATATATTTTGAGTTACATTATTTTTTTTATAAAAGTGAATATATCTTGTTCAGGTAATAGCAATCGTATCATGTAACATGTTTTCAGTCGTTGTATTTTGCTCTTTTATGTCCGACTAGTTGAATTAGAATATTTTTCAATCCTTATAAAATCTTATCCCCTTGAAGCTGTCTTATAGACGTAGTTATGCACATATTTTGTATCGCAATGTTAGGAATAGGTTTCCTTGAGCCCCTTTTATTGTTGTTGTTAACTCACTCCTGAGAACCGGGTTTGATTTTGAAACCTACTTCTTTTGAGCCAGCTTTTTCAGTTTGTTCTCAAAGGCCTTAATGATCGGGTTAAGTACTTTGTGATAATATTTTGGTCTTTGCACTACTGAGCAAATACATTATAAATTATAATATTATCTATAAGCACTTTGACTAATGTTCCTGTTTTGTTGTCAAACAGTTTTCATTCCATGTGTGTGGGAGTGTTTATTTGACATTGAGAGGTATACTATATATTATGTATATTATATCAAAACCCCAGAATTGCGTGATAAATATTTTGTCGTCAAGAAGCAATTCTCTATAGCTATGATAACCATATTAAAGGGTATTTGAATTTTCTTATATTTGGTATAGATCTAGTTTTATGTGATGCTGAAGCTGACTCAGCTACTTTTGGAACTTTTTCTCGACTCTAAGTTGATTTGGTTCTGGTGTGATGATGCTGTGAAGCTCCATGAAAATGAAATGATTGACTGTAGTATGGTGTCAGTTACTCAACCTTTCTTTATTTTATTACTTTGTTATTAGGGATCTGTTATCTAATTTTTTGTGCATATCAAACCAGCTATGTGGCTCTTCCTTTGTCATTCTTATACCTGACAACCGCTGATTTATACCTTTGTATTTGTTATTAGTCGGAATCATAATGTAATATAATGGTTTATAATGTCATCTGCAGTTGTGTTCGTGTGTGGTTTGGAAATTGAAGGTGTAATTATTGTCTTCGGGTTCTTCATATATGTTTTTTTTAGGAGGGGGGGGCTTCAAATCTGGTTGCATTTTACTCTGTATCAGCTTTATCTCTAGATGGCTTGTAACAGGTCTGTGCTGCATGTTACAGAAATTGAAACATATGTATATACCAAGTGACCCCAAAAAACCTTTATCCACAGAGACATCCATAAAAACGGTTAAAATAGAGATAGAAACACAAGATTTCGCATACGCACTTGTTCACATCCGGATTTATTATGACAAATTTTCAATGGAAGTTAGAGCACTTGCTCCATGTGATGTCCGTTTTGGACCATACACACTCTAAGCGCTTGATGGAATTACACTCTGACATTTTCCATTTACTGAGCCTTTGATGTAGGCCTACCTGGATCTTGTATGGTTTAAACTTCAGATTGTACTTCAACATACAATGAACAGATTCTCTAGCAATTGTTATTACAATAAAAATAAAATGACAATGAACTGACCTTTAGGTTCTTCGCTCACAGACTCCCCCACCCCTGCCACCTTCTCAACAGTGCGCGCTTGCTTCGATCTCCCACTGTGGGTGACCCAAGTTTTTGATCTCTTGTTTTTATTTTCATCAGAGCCATGTGATTTGAAGTCAGCCACCCACATAGGTATTGTTACTTTACTTGGTATATTACGGTCTTTGGGGCTGATTCCAAACCATTTACAGAAGAAATTCCGGGTCTGCATAGGGGACTTTGTTTCAATATAATAATGTTCCAACCATAATAAATACTTTGTTCAACTGTGAACTGTATCTTCGGAGCTGCCATGGCTGCTTCCAAAATACTGTTGTTTTTGTAATGTGTTTCTTCTTCTGCATGGTTCAGCTTGCTTCCTGTCAATTTTTGTGTGAGTTTTGCGCTTTGTTGGAGAGTTATATAGACTTTCCCCGTGGGTAAAGGTTTTTTTTGGTCTGTAGGTATAAGGCGGCCCAAAATAAGATTTTATTTTCTGTTCATGTAGTTGAAAAAGATGTGAGTATTCATTTTTTCCCCCATGACACGAGCTACACTTCACGACTTCTGTGCTTAATTGTCGTATCTCCATTTTTTAAAACAGTGAAAATGTGACATCTTCTTAAGCTCACTCTTTGTTATGAACTGTTTTCACTGTTATTAAAAATGGAGATATGACAAGAAAGCACTGGGGTTGCAACTTGGTAGCTGGGAATTGAAGCAATTGAATTATATTCCTCACGTTCATTGCGGAACACCATTAATCCATCTTGTATTGGCTTTAAAATGGACTGCGCAAATTTTCTTATTGTGTTGAAACGTTTAACCGTCCCTGAAGGTGTAATAAGGAGACTAGACTCGGAAGGTAGAATTTGTTTAGTTTTCATCTTCTTTAACTTTTCTGTATCAAGTTCTATCACTTTGTTTAACTTCGTTTGCATCTTCATCAGTGCATTTCATTGCTGTAGTTTATGAATTGTAAAAGCTGTTATTTTTTAAAAATGTGGATTAGGGAGAGTGCAGACAATTCTTTTTGGCCATCATTTTTCCTCTCTTACCATTGTGGGTGTTTGGCAGGTGTTACAGGCCTACTTCTCTTACAGTGTTGCAATTATCAGTCTAGTTACATACTGGTATTTCTATATGCATTTTGTCGGGGTTATGATGTGACATGTGACAGTTGTTTGGGTATATTTCTACTTTTTTGACAAAGTCTGAATTCTGTGTTGGGTGTCACAAGTTTATTTTTGTTTTCATGAGCGCTTAATTATCTCTTGCCTATCTACCAGTGACTGGTGTAGTGGTTATGTGCTTCACTGTTGCTTGCAGGAGACATGAGTTCAATTCCCAAGTGGGAAGAAACTTTTACTGAGTGTTTCAGTCCTTCTGTTAGGATGCTGTATCCCTCTCAGCCTCGGTTGGCCATGATAAGTAGGGTCGGAAGCCCACCTCCTAAATGATCTGAATTGTGTCGAGGGGCCAAAAAATCACCTACGTTAAAAATTGATTAAAAAATCTTGCCTATATCTATATATCTATCCAAACATACTGTGAACTTAATGATTCATGTTTTACATTTACACAACCGCAAACTGTGGTGCTTGTTTCTGGTAATCTTTCATTTTGAAGATTGCAGTGTTATTAATCTTTGGCTTTGTCATGTTCACAGTTACAGTGATAACCTGTTGGTTTTCTTTAGTGTGTCATGGTTTTGGCTTAACTTTTTTGAATAAAGGGAAATATAAAGGTTCTTGTTTCTTTTGGGTTTTTTTCTGACAGAATGATTAAATTTACTTCTGATCAGATTTGTTTCAATTGACTATCATGTATTAGGCAGGTTAGAAGAACCCCAGGAAGTGGCTGAAACTTTGGTTTATGGCCGAGGCATCAAAGTGATGAGTTCATATTGGAGCAAGCTGAATAGATTGTCCTGTTTGTTGTTATTTTTGTTTCATCCCAGCTGGGTATCCTCATTGAGGACTGAAAATTCCACCCTTGAAGCAATTTTTATTGTGTTTAATTTTAATGGAGTGTGAAACTTGATGAAACCTTTGAGCCCTAGGCGCCTGACCCTAATTTTATCCAAATCCTGACATCCTGAGGTTCCAAGTTCAGGGAGAGAGTACTTCAGTAAATCAGTGTATAGAAGATGATCAAAACATATAAATGGCTTGTTTACAGAAACTAGTGCTCTGATTTTTTCTGCTTGATAATGTTGCACTTGTTCTTCACACTGATGAACGTGTGCTACAGATGATTGTTGTCAAGGTGCGCCTTCATTGTAAGGGGATTAAGAGGTTAATGAAACTATAGTTATAAACAAACTAAATTTCGTCTTACTCATTTCAAGATTCTGTTTTTGTAAAAAGCATAGTGCCAGACCACAAAAATGAGACAACCTGAAGATTCACCAAGGTGTCTTGTTTGTGATCTGGTAAAGCTCATTTAATGTCAGCAAATCTTGATACTGGGTAGTTAAAAAGAATGAAAAAAATGGGATAATTTTGCGTTATCCAGTGGAACTCGGATGCAACGAGGTCGCTGGGCCTGACCTAAAATCTTGTTGAATCCGAGTGTTCGTTATAATAGCAAACACGAGGTTTTGTGTAGATAATTACAGGCACTGAACAAGTAATGTATAAAGAGAAGTCACAAGTAGTGCCTGAAATGCCTGCATATTATGAGCCGCGTAAAAAAAAAGACCGATTCGTTCAAATGCACACATCTGTGTAATCTCGATTGTTTACCAAAAACTTGTGTTGCTGTGTAAAGCCTAGCATACGGCAACTTTTGACTCCATAGACCAGCGTACACTTCATTTATGTAGATCTACGTCAAGACTAGCTTATCATTGTAATAACGATCAGTTGCCGAGGGAAAAAAAAAGACTGTGACGCGTTTTTATCTGCGACATTCCATGCCCGGACGGTAGTACCCCCCCCCCCAATCCAACCCCGACACGCGTCAGAGTAGACACGTGCGCGTGCCAACAACGCATGTGTTGGTTTGAAAAAAGGCGGCTGACTGGTCGCATGCAATCGACAAGTGAATAATGGTTCACGATGCAGAAGCAATGGATGGTTTACCCGGAATAGATAAAGTTCGTTTTGGGAGAAAAATGAGCAAAGCTACGTCCGCACTGGCTGTTCTCCGTGGAAGCGACCTCGTTGAATCCGAAGTAGCTGATTTAAGTGCTCGTTGAATCCGGGTTATTTTTATTGATTTTAAAGAAGAAAATAAACGGGGAATCAATCCTCGTTGAATCCGAGCTCGTTGAATCCGAGTTCCACTCTATCTTCTGTCCCTCTGATATTTATGAGTACAATTTTTTCCCCACCTTTGTATTGACTTTGCTGGCGGTAATTGCTTCTTTGATTCTTGATCACAATCAAACAATGTCAAGTCCAAAACTTTTGCAGCGTATTTCTTTAGTTTGTACCCAAACTATATATTTTTGACTGTTGAGGGTTAAAACTGACTATATCACCATCTGAAAGTTTGAAACAGCATTTTTCTATGTTTAGCAAGATTTATAGGGTCACTAAGAAAGCTAGTTAACACCACACATCCATAAAATGGGTGGTCTGGCGACACACATTTGAAAAGTGTAGTGTGGAAGGGAAAGAATGATATATGACAACTAGTTGTCTGCTGAAGCCAAGAAGTTTAATTTCTAGACATAACACAAAATTGTAAGGTATTTTCAATCAAGCTATTGCACTATCCTTTTGAATACATTCTCTTCAAAACCATTGTAGATCCATTTAAAGACTAAACATTCCGTGATTATGTCTGCAAGGATAGATATATATAAGTATCACAGACATTGATTTATAGTCTATTTCTCTTAAAAACATTTTCATACAATGGATTTTGCATTCCCTGAACCATTAAGATGTGGGAGGTTATGCAATTCCATAAAGTATCAGATGTGTGTCAATGGGTTAAAAGATCATATTGTTGGCAAGCTGTTCAATTGTTAAAAGCTAAGAAAGCAAACATTTTTAAGAGAGAAAAAAATTGCTTCATTTTCATTCTTTTGAAAATTGTAAAAAAATTATATATCTTTTCTTGCATTTTTCAACAGCGAGACTTGGGCGCGAACTTGTCTTAGCGCGTGAGGCCCATGATACGAGTGTAAACAAATGTTCCAGCACTGAGTTGAAAGCGAACAATTTTGTCTGTGAGCAGAGAGAGAAAAAGATAGAGGGGGG